>NW_022631073.1:2790363-2955363 GCF_010015895.1 Lontra canadensis | reverse complement strand
GACTGCCGTCAGCATTTGCACTGGGCTGGTGAAACTCTCGCCCTCCCACAGGGGTGGTGCGCACGAAACTAGGCCTTTGCCGCATGTCCCCATCTCGGGCACTTCTGGTTGTGTTTGTCAAACTGAGCCTGCTTGGGTAATCACTAAAAACGATGCCAGTTTCCTGAGTTCAGTATTTGTACGGGTGGCCTTGGTGAGGGCAAGAGAAACTGGTCCCCCTTTGTGTCCCTGGTACAGATGGAGTCTGGGTCTCAGGAGACTTGTGCGCTGGCTGCCGTCCAGCCTGCCCCAGCCCGCCACCTCCCATCCAGGCCCCTGAGCTGTGGAACGGGACCCCGTCTGCCAGCACGACCTGCCAGGGGGCCAGAGTCCTGTCTGCACCCCGCACCGGGCAGGGTGCACGGGGCTGGTGTGGAGGCCCTGAGCCCGGCCCTCGTCGCTGTCCTCTGTACTTCCTTGTCCTGCGGCTGCGTGCTGACTGGCGTGCTCGGTGCTTCCTGGATGGCTCAGCTCATAGGCCCCACGTGGCACCCTCTCTTGCGCAAAGGTTAGGACAGTGTCCACGCAGACAGCCCTGGAAGGCGCATCAAGTGTGGTCTTCCCGAAGAGCCGGCGTCCTGTCACCACCAGACCTCCCCTTAGACGTGCATTTCTCCCACATCCACCACATAGGCTCTCCTACATAGTGTGTTTTCTGTATTAATTAGTTATGTGGCAGTCCCAGGGGACCAGTAAGTTAAAGAACTAGTGTGAGTCAATTTTTTAAAAGTCATTTGACTCTAGGAAAACACGTGTTTGTTTGTATTTCTTAAAGCATTTTATAGAAATGTTCGATGGCAGAGGAAAATCTGAAGTAGGAAATGGTTCTCACTGTAGTGAAGAAACTGCCGATGCCATTTACGTCCTCATGTGTTACCTGCGGCCCCACACATGTGTCGGCCCGACTCTGCACACTGGAAGGGCTCATGCCCCAACGTGAGAACACTAGGAGCTACACGGCAACCAAAACCACCGAGGAGAAAAATCATTACCTACGGAATTCATGTAGGTCATTCAAATTAGAGAACGTTCATCCCCAGCTCGGTGATCCCAGATGTTTTCCATCTAGAATATGGTTTGATTAAAGACCAAATTTACCAATCAGAAAAATTGTTGTGCTGCGTGTTTCATTGCACATTTGAGTCCCATGTGCTGGTCAAAAAGAGGAGGTCATGAACTAACCTCTGGGTTGCACTGACCCCAGGATGGACTGGATTTTCATTAATGACCTAAAAATTGTTGGGGTGCTCTTGGGATCTGGAGACGTGGCGGCGACATTCGGGGTTGGCCAACACCGTGTCCTTGTGTCGAGCCCTATGTCCTGGCGGGTGAACGGAGCAGCAGGTCTGAGGAAGCTGCTCTCGGGGTTGAAGGTGTGAGAGGACAGGCCACCAGCACAGTGGGTTGAGAGGCCTTTGTGAACGGTGAGATTAGCCGGAAAGGACTGCGGGTGACCGGAAAGCACTCCCGAGTATGGATGTCTTGGCCGCCCCCCCCCGTCCTCTCCGGGGGCCACGGGCTCGAGCGGCCACAGGTCCCTGCTGAGGCTACAGGGTTCCATGGCCCTGGCGTCCCTGCTCCGGCCCCAGGGCCAACAAGAAATGACCCTGGGGTTCCAGTAGCGTGGAAAGAGAAGTGTCTGTGACAACAGGGTGAGCTGCGTGCCCGCATGGCTTTCCGGGGGACTCGGCCCACGTCTCTGGAAGGAGGAGCAGCTGGCTGTCCTCCTGAGGGAGAGGAGGCGGCCGAGGACGGAGGCTGCTGCCTCATGCACTACGAGCAGCACTGAAGTCAGGAGGAAAGGCTCAAGAGCTGGTAAGAGCAAGCCGGTGGGTGAGAGAGCGAGATTGCATCCTCCTGGGCCCATGGTGGCTGCCGCTTCCAGCATTCTGCTGTGGTGGGCAGGGACTCCGGGGGCGTGGGGCCATCCTTCCCCCGTGGAGCCTGGCCACCCTTTGGATTGGGGACGGCAGGCCTCCCCTCCAGCACAGTGAGGGAGAGGCACCTGACGTCCAGCACAGGACGTCCAGCGAACCCCTCCCAGACCGCCTGCACCCCACAGTTTTGCACCTCTGGCCGACCTGCACCCAGCCCAAGCACTGGAGTTCTCCCAGCAGAGCACATGGTGCTACGGTTCCATCTCCCGGCGGTGTCCCCGATGGTGTGGGGCGTGTGTCCCAGGCCCTCTGGGCTGCTCTGACCAACGTACCACAGAGTGGGTAGCTGGTAGACCCGTACTCATCATGGTTCTGGAGGTTGGACGTCCAAGGTCCTGGGGGAACCAGAACATTTGGTGTCTGGTGAGAGGAGCCCGCCTCCTAGACCGTGCTTCTGTGTCCTCCCCGGGCAGAAAGGGCGAGGAGGATCTCTGCAGCTCCCCTCTCAGGGCATTGATCCCGTTCATGGGGGCTCCACCCTGACAACACTGTCACCTCCCAGAGGCCCCGCCACCCAACACCATCACCTCCCAGAGGCCCCACCTCCTGACACCATCACCTCCCAGAGGCCCCGCCTCCCAACACCATTACCTCCCGGAGGCCCTGCCTCCTGACACCTTCACCTCCCAGAGTCCCTGCCTCCCGACACCGTCACCCTGGGGATTAAGGTAACATGACGTCTGGGAGACACAAACATTCAGACCATGGCACTGGGGATGTGCCTTCCTCTGAAGAATGTCCAGGCTCATACACAGTCACCCGGTCTCTCCCAGATCACGGGTGTTAAGAGTCGGCTGTGACAGAAGATGGCTTTCGAGTTTTTTAATAAAGGTTGTAATAACCTCTAGGCACCTTTCCAACATCAGGAGTGAGTCTGTGAAGGACCTCTGGTTGTTATCAAATAGTGCTGGAGGTTGGCTCTTCGATTACCTTTTATTTTATTGTATTTAAAATCAGTTAACACGAATATGACTAGTTTCGGAGGTGGAGTTCAGGGATCCATCAGCTGCGTATCACATCAGAGCTCATCACATCACGTGCCTCCTTAATGCCCATCCCCCAGTCACGCCGTCCCTCCCCTCCAGCAGCCCTCAGTTTCCTGGGATTAAGAGTCTCTTACGGCTTGTCTCCCTCTCTGATTTCGTCTTCTGTGAAGTTAATTTTTAAATAATCTGAATTTAGAAGTTAAACAGTATAGGTCCTCAGAATTAACATCTTGCTGTCTCTGTGCTTTTATATTTAAAAGCGAAACTTCCCAGTTCCTGTATCGGCAGGACGGCCAGCATGTCCTCTGCAGACCTGCGAACAGTAAGCCCCTAGCTTCACGCGTCACACAGGGTTACAGACCCTGAAAGTTTGAGCTGGAGTGTGCACGTTGTTTCGGGTGGAGACTGCGTGAGCCTCCGGGCTTCAGGCCTGGCTGGGACAACCCGTGTGGGAAACATGGGCTGCAGGCAAGCCTCACCCAGCCTGGTGGTGGCAGGGTCTCCCTGGTAGTGGACTGGGACTTTGATCAGCTGTGGACTGGCTCAGGATAGAGGTTTTGAGGCAGGTTATAAATTTTCTTAATGCAGTAAGAACCACCTGTGAGGAAGAGAAAAGGGCTGGGTGCAGTGAGGGGGAGAGCATACCTGGGAGTAGAAGGGGAAAATCTCAGATCAGGACAGCAGGGGACTTTGTCAGCCTTCTGGAAAAGTGTGCTCTGCAACACAGTCCAGGGTGTTTGGACTGAGCAGTAAAGAGATCGGGTATGAGGCAGTAAGGGAGAACCAGGGACAGGTTACAGATTGGGCAGTGGGGACCCTGCAGTCAGGAAACTCAGGATGGCCCCCAGAGACCAGCTGCCCCACCCCCCTCCTGGTAAGTAGCAGCCTATGTCAGCTGCGCTGGCCAGAGCTCCCTCAGAGTCCCCTTTTTCCTGCCTCCCTGCCGCCTGCCCGGGTTCTTAGACATGATGAGGATGACCGGGAATAGAACAGTTTGGTAACAATCTGGTTTTCTGTGTGAGAAGACAAGAAGGCCTCATCAGAGAGGCACCACGAACAACGATGAAGATTTAAGGGGGGTTTGCAGAGCAGGTGGCCTGTGGGTCCCACAGGCCGGGACCCTGGAGGGCCCAAGGGTGCAGTCAGACAGCCGTCCAGGCACTCAATGTGTCCTCGAGTCTGTTGCGTCAGGAGCAGTGGGGCCGCACTCCTGCCTAATGCTCCATCATGCCTTCCTGTGCGCTTCTATTACATGGGTCAGCGCTGACGTCAGTAGCTCTGGGCGCAAGTTCCTTTGGCCGTCGCCATGAACTCCAGGCTCAGCAAAGGCAGGGAGGTGGGAATCGTCTGGTTGTTGGACGCCCCCGGGACACAGGGTCCGCAGGGTGGGTGTGCGCCCTGAGAGGCCGGTGTGCTGTGATGGTGCAGAGGCCACGTCAGGAAGTGTGCAGGGGGTGCTGGCACAACGGGGGAGGCTGGTGTTGGGGGGAGGCTGTTGTTGGGACGCCGGGCCTGGTAGCCACAGGCAGGGTGAGCGCCTCTACCTGCCTGCCTTCTGCCTAAGGCCTCTTGTCCAGGAAGGGGGACCCGAGGGGGGACATATGGAACGTGTTGGGGGGAAAGGCTGCTTGCTTTTTGAGCGGGCTCAGGGACACCTTGCGTCCAGCTCAGGGGTGCGGCTTCCTGTTGAGAACCACTGAAAGCATTTAGGGCGTCTCCGTAAGCTCCTTCCTCCGAGGTGGTGCCCTTGACGCGGCAAAAGGGAGCATCCGGCTGGGGGGTGTGTGATGCTGGGGACGGGGGCCACGTGGCCCCACAGGAAGGCCCAGCTGAGCCCCATGAGAGGCCCACAGCCCGCCAGCGTGAGGCCGTGAAGCCTCCCAGGCGTCAGGTGGTGTCCAGCCGCAACGGGCCCTGTCAGGGCTGTGGGACATGCGGCTGGCCCACAGCCTGGGCAGAAGCGGCTCGGGGCACTGGGAGGTCAGTTTTTATCGGGCTCAAGACTCAGTTACTTTGGTTGGCTAAAAGGTACCTTTCTTCTCAGAAATCGGAACTTGATAAACTTGCCCAAGGTCCGATTTTCCAGGGTGTCCGTGCTCGTGCTTCTGAAGGGTGTCAGCCTAGACGTGGACGGAAAGGGCCAGGCGGGCTCTTCCCCTTCCAGCTGTCCCCCCACCCCGGCTTGACTGTTTCCTCTGGCCACCGCCCCCCCGGTGCGTCTCGCAGTGCGTCTGGGTGGAGTGATCGCGTGAACAAACTCGGATGAGCTTGTAAGGCACTTGTGATCCTTAAAAAAGAGGAAAAATAGAAATGCAAATCGTCTTTAGCTGCACATACCGAGGGGAGCTGTTTATCCACGCAGCCCCAGGTCGTCATGATGGGAGCAAGAGGGGCTCTCACGAGGATGGCTTTGAGTTTGGGGTTGGTGCTCACGCGCACTCGCTCTCGCAGAAACGCACCGTAAACACAGGCGCACGTGTCGTTTCTGGAGATGAAGGTGCAGCATCAATAGAGAGACATCGATTCTGCATGGGAGGTGTGGGTGGGGGTAGCATTTCTGTCCAGATAAGCTAACGCCGCTGGCAGTCCCAGGTCACCCCGCCAGGCAGCAGTGACCGCGGCCTCACCTGGATCCTGACTTCAGATCGCAGAGGGCTCAGCTCTTCTCCTCAACCAGCGCCTGCAAGGCCCAGTGCACGTGCCAACTCCTGGTCCCAGGGCATCCAGACGAGAAGCCAAGGAGAGCACGAGACCGTTGGCGCCTGGTGTCCCTGCTGGGCTTTTCCTCGGGCTTCACCACTCATGGCCCCTTCAAGAGAAGGGTCTGTGCTGTGCCCTTAGTGGGAGCGGGGTGGGCTGCTGTCGGATTGGGGGCGTCCTGCCCACAGCGGCGGGACCCTGCCATCCTGGGCGCTGTCATGTGTAGCACCTGTGGAGGTCGGAGCCCAGCAACACTCCTGCGAGCCAGCCCTCCTGGGTGACAGCACGTGGGAGGCCTCCCTGTGAAGGTGGTCATGACCCCTTTCTGGGGAGGCCATTCTCCAGATGCTGAGACCCAACTTGACCTTAACCTTCGCATTCCACAGAAGCAGTTCTATAAAAGGATAGCACAGAAGGGCTCCCCGCTAGCCCAAATGCACTTCTTCAAACCAAAGACTGGGCAAAAATAGGGATACTTCATGTTCTGCCCAGTCTGAAGCCGACAGGTTTCCTGTGCACTAGACGGGCTTTGTGAATGAGGCCAAGGATTTATCCTCACCTGCCAGGTTGTAACTGACTGCCCGGGGTCTTGTGGGACAGGGGTCGATCTCCTCCTGGGGAGTTCATGTGCCTCCCTGCCTGTGGTGGTCACAGACCGGTGACCCTGGGGTTCTGGGACTCTGTCACCACCGGTGTCTACGCACCTCGTGCAGTCCACGGACGGTTCAAGGACTACGCATGTGACACATTAATTGGCAAGTGATATTTCGTGAAACGTGCCATAGCTATACCTGCTTTAATTCATTTAATAAATACTGAATGAGGACCTACTATGTTCTGGGAATTCAGAGACCCCACAACAAACCCGGTTAGAAACGCTGCCTAGAAAATGCTTCTACTCTTGGCTGGGGATGGAGGTCGGCGGGCAGGAGCAAGACAGACGGACTCTGTAAACTGTATTTCATGTTATGGGTGCTGGTGAGTGTCCTGGAGAGCTGGCGAGCAGGTATGATGAGACGAGTGCCAGGGATGGGCCGGGTACCTTTTAGATGAGGTGACCAGAGGCTTTGCTCTGGAAAAGACCTCTGACCTCCTGGGCGACACTCAGCTAGGCCCCGGCCATTTGTCACGCCCGTGGGAACCTCGACAGCGGTGTGACCTGGCTCCGTGAAGATGCTGGGAGGAGTGGTACTCCTGGCTCTCTGAGGAGCCCACCACAGGTGAGCAGACTCATAGCCAGGCCTTCCCTCATCCCCACCTCTGCACCATTTCTTTGGCTTAGAAAATTCTCTTAAATATTTTTAAATGTAATGATGAAATTGGTAGGTACCCCACCTGCAATCCTCAAAGATCACCAAATTGTTGGGCGTCTTTCAGAACATAAAGGTGACCTCCTTCGTCCTATGACACTGTTTTGTGTCTGCTTTTGCTTCTTTAAGACTAATGTGTGGGTGTCCCCAGTCCCTCCCATCAGATTGCCAGCCAAGAACCAAAACAGAAGGCTGGGTTCCCCGCTCCCTCCGTAGCAGACAGGACGGCGCTGCAGGTGACTGTTCTGGAGGCCTGGAAGGAACGAGCAGCACAGCTGTGTTACTGACTAGTAGCAAACAGGTTTTCCTTCCCTGTCACCTAAACACAGACTTGCTCCTCTATTTGTTTCATAAAATATGCACTGAGAGCAACACCCAAATGCTGAATGACAAGTGACCCTCAGAGCACGCCTGGTATGTGCCGTATTGGCTTGCCAGTGTTTCTTAGTGGCAGAGTTGATTCTGATTCAGTAGGATATTTAACCCCTGCGTTCAAAACTCTTGTTTGGAAAGTCCATGCTATTTCCATTAACGTCAGTGAGGTTTTCACAGAGCCAAATATCTAATGTCATGCTTTGAGAATTGAAGCCTCGCCTGCTTTTAAAAGCAGAGGTCTCACTGTAACCATTGGAGTTTTGCAGCGATTTGACATGTCCTGGAAGAAATTATCTTTCCAGAAAGTAAGTTTAGTTGATTGAAATTAAATTAATTCCACATTTGCATGTCATAATTTATTAACCTGATTGGCCTGCTGACTTGTTGCCTCTGTTTACAAACATTCTGTGGCCTGGGCAGACCTTCTGTCTGCAACCTAAATTTCCCTCCCCGAGTTCTGGGACCGAAGCCTACTGCTGAACATTCCCCGCTCAGACCTGTGTAAGTCGAGGTGCATGAGAGCCGCTGGCATTTTGCACGTGTGGCAGACCTCCCCGTGGCCATCCAGGCTCCATCTGTAGCACAGGTGTCGGGTGATGTCACTGCCCTTGCTCTGGGCGCTGTGGTTGCAACCCCCAGTCCTCAACTTCCGTGATTTCAGGCTCTTGTTCCAGAAAGTACCCGGTGTCGCCATCTCGGTGCCCGCTGTCTTGCCCAGACGCGCTGGCTTGGGAGCAGAACGGAGCTCGCCCCACAAAGGCAGCCTCATGGAGTGAGGTTCTGGGCTGAACTCTGGGGGACAACAAGGGTCACACTGGTTCATGAGAAAAGAACTCAAAGTGACACATCCTGCACGTTAGCTGCAAGGCTGCTGGCATCGTCCGCGGTGAAGAAGCCCGTGAAGTTTCGAAGACCGGCTTAGCCCGAAAATATTCCACTAGTAACAACCAGGAAAGCCTTTTCAAAGCAATCTTAGGCTACAGGAAAAGTGTGCCGGTGTTAGCAGAGTGACATTATAAAGACAAGTCTGAAGAAGATGCAAAGTCTATTAAATATCCTTTCCTAGAACCCTTCTGTTTTAGAACCCTGCTGCTGGCCTTCGCTCTTTAAAACCCAGCTCTTTATGATGCACAACACAGAGACCCAGTTAATTTAGGATCCCAGTGAATTTTACCTAATTTCAAAAACTTTTGGATATTAGCCTCCCCAGGAAGATACTGTGTTTCATTATTCAGCACTTCTTTGATGTTTTCCATGAAGCTTTATACTATTACGTAACTCCCATGTTTTCAGTTTACTTGTACACATTCTTTTGTGCCGTGTCGGGAACCGGCTCTCTGAGTCTCAGTTGCTGGTTGTCGTGGGCGTGCAGGAGAGCTGCTGACTGCTGCTGGCGTTTGATGTCTCGCCAACCTCGTACTCTTACGTCTGTGAGCTTGCCCTGGTTTTTCCAGCAGACCGTGCTCTCTGGCAGTAAGGACCCTTTTCCATTTGCCTTTCTTTTTTTTTTTTTTTTTATGTATTTATTTGAGACAGAGAGCGCGTGAAAGGGGAGAGGGTCAGAGGGAGAAGCAGACTCCCCGCAGAGCTGGGTGCCCAATGCGGGACTCCATCGCGGGACTCCATCACGGGACTCCGGGATCCTGGCCTGAGCTGAAGGCCGTCGATTAGCTTAACCGAGCCCCGCAGGTGCCCTCCGGTTTGCCTTTCTGATACTCGTGTTTGTTACTCCTCCGTCTCGTCATCGTCGACTCGGATCTTGGCAGTAGGGCTCAGAGCAGGGAATGCTATCTCTAGGTGTGCCTCCTCAGACTGTTCTAGAAGCCAGATGCCTGGTGTTCGCATGCTCCGTGCTACATGTGGGTGATTGCCGAAATTCTTGGCTCAGTCCCGCTGCAGAAAAACGTTAGTGATTTACTGAACACCGGGGTACGTGATGCCAGGCCTGATCGTCTGTAGCTGTACTATGACTGCGGAGCTGCCAGGATGAACCCAGACCCCAGCTGTACCCGCACAAGCTTGGGAATCAGACGTTGGACATGTCAGCCGCTTTTATAAACCGTCTTTGTGGGGACATAAAGTACACGAGAAGGGCACAAGACAAGCATTGGCGCGACCATCAGGCTTCAAGAAACACACCCCTGTGGCGGGTCCTCAGAAGCACCCCTGCCCTCCCCCTCGCCCATTCTCCTCTCCCTCTCCCAAAGGCAGCCCCTGTTCCGAGTTTTGATCATCAATCTCTGATTTTTCTTTATGGTTTTTTCACCTAAGCATGAAGCCTTCAGCACCGTAGTTTTGTTCTGCTTATGTTTTCATCGTACGGGGTAGGTCCCGTCATGTCATCCTCGATTCCGGGCTGCATGTCGCACATAACTCACGGGGCAGCAGCTGTCATGTGTTCCGTTGTTGCATCGTCGTACCTGCCTTCCCCGCCAGACACACGTCTCCTGCCGCACGTTTCTTGCCGCTGCTGCTGTGTCCACTGATGACTCCCGGACAGCTCTTGGTGCACACACCGGTGTCTCCGTCGGGCTGGTGCCGCTGGTCACAGGGTATGGGTGTAGATAATGCCCCCCGGGTTTCCAGCAGGAGTAAATCAACCCAATGCGCACTAGCGGTGTCCGGAATCTCCCACTGCACCCCATCCGTGGCACCATTTGGCGTGATAAGCTTCTAAGTGTTCGTCGTTCTTACCTTGTCACGCATCTCGTTGTGGTTTCAGTTTGCAGTCCTGGAACGACTAACACACTTGCACGCGTTTTCATGTGGTGACTTGCCGTTTGTATTTACTCTGTGGTGAAATGTTTGGACAGGAATCACCCATTTTCCTATCGGGATGCTTTCTTTTTTTTAACTACTTTACATAAGAATTCTTAATGTATTCTGGATATGAATTCGTTGCAGCCGTATGTGCTGAAAATATCATCCACTCTGTGGCTTACCTTTTTAGTCCTTTAATGGTGTCTTGCTGTACAGAATTTTTAAAGTAGTCAAATTTTATCAGTCTTTTCGTTAATGAGTCATTCATTTTGTCATGTTTTAGAACTCTTCTCTCCCATCAGATCATGGCAATCTGTACTCTCAAACAGAGATTGGCAAGTCTTTTCTGTGTACTGACGTTTAGACACTAAGTAGCTAGTGGGTAGTTCTGCCTCTGTGGCCGCATAGAGTGTTCCCCACAGGTTCGTGTGCGGTTTGAAAAACACAGCCCTTTACAAGTGTAAAACCGTTCTTCTGCTGTACATCTGCAGCTTCTGGTTTGCCTTCCTGTTCTAGAAGCCACACTTTTTGTTTTGTTTTGTTTTTTGTTTGTTTTTGCTTCTACATATAAAACTACAATATGCCTGCAGTTGCTTTTGCTCGATATTGTTTTATAGTAAAAGGCATAGACAGTGTCTAAATGAGTATCAGTTCATTTATAAAGGCATTCATTCTTTCCCCACATTTATTTAGTGACCCCTTTGTCACAAATTGAATTACTCTGAGTTCTCTGCAGCATTTCATTGTTGAATTTCCCTTCATGCTGTTACTCTAGCTTTCTGACAAGTACTGGTATTTTAGGAGACAAAATGCTTCAGTTCTTTATACAACTGTCTTGACTATTCACGACTAAGACATTTCCACTGGCATACACGTTTTAGAATCCATTGCCAAATTCCAAAGTAATATGTTAAAAAACCTTTTTCTTTTTAAACTAAGATTTGATTGACTCTATAGATTGGTTTGAATCAAACTGACATCTTTACAAATTTCAGTCATCGAATCTACGAACACATTATATTCATTATTGAGGTTGTGTTAATTTTTCTCAATGACTTAGTTTTTCTGTACAAAGGTCTTACATGTATCTTGTTGGATTTATGACTAGGTATATATGTTTAAATATCTGAGCTATTACAAATGACACATTTTTTTCTTTTTTATTGTTTAATTGTCCAACAAATAGTACATTTTTTTCAATAGTACATTTTAAATCAACAGTGTTTGTTAGAATGCAATGCTGAAAGTGCCTTGGCATATAGTTTATAAGATAAATTATTGGGCACATCCAGTTTCCTTTCCTTTATTTTGTTTGAATAATTCTACTGACTGGGGTCTTCTCTACAGTGTTAAGTAGAAGTGGTGAGGGTAGACATCCTTTCCAGTTTCAGGGGAAAATTATTCAGTCTTTTTGTCCTGATCGCTGTGGCTGGGTGTTTATTTTATTCATCTTGTTCAAGAGCCTTCTTCTGGTTGCATTCTTTCTCTCTGTTGTTTTCCTGTTTTCCATTGCATCAGTGCCTTCTAGGCTATCAGCAACACGGGCATGATTTTATCGGAGTGTTCTGATGACTTGAAAGGTATTTATAAAATTCTGTTAGATTCTTCTCTTGATGTTTTCCTTTTAGCATGTCATTACACTGCAAATTAATCACTTCCAATTAAAGATTAAGTGAAATCTCCTCAATTGTACATCTAAAAGGATTTCAAAATTCAGAAACTTCCTTTGTAGCTGCCTTGGGATCCAACAAAAGCTGCTGGAACAGTGGTTTGTGCTCAGAAAACCTATGCACTGTAGATTCATGTGGGAATGTAGGTCTTGGAGAGTGTAAAGCAGCTTGACGTAGCTTATGATTCAAACAAGGTTACTTGTCATCAACGCAGCTTTACTGGAGCACAAGCGTGGAGGTATCATTTTGCCTTGAATTCCTTTAAAGACTACCAAATCTGCAGCAAAAGCTGATTTCCAAAGTCATTTAGTGTTTAATGATAGTGGTCAGAGGTAGCTCAGAATTCTGACTCAGAAAAATTTCAGCCCTGAGCTGCAAAAATGGTAATAAAACTTTGCCTCTGCTGCTAAGCCATTCAGGTGTTCTGTGGTAGGTAAGTGAGGATATCCAGTTTTCCCGTCTCACAAAATTTCATAAAACTGATGGTGGTTAAGTCCCGAATACACGGAAAGATTGTCTGCAGAGTGGCTGTGGATGGATACCAGACTGAATGACCGTAGAGTTTAAATGTCTTGTGTTTTGACAGGCTCTGTTAATTTGTCCGGCTGAGCCCTTTCTGTTTCACACGCGCTTACCCCGTCACTGTGCCACATCATAGCGGATTCCCCTTCAGGTCATGATCAATTTGTGTTTTCTCAAATTCTTTGAAAATATTCTTGCTGTGGCCATAGTTTTCCAACCCTTGATCTAGTTTTCAACACAAAGTACAAAGAGAACGGAAAAGCCCAAACCAAGTAAAAGAAAAACCAATGAAGATGATAAAACTCTCACCAGACTAGTAAGAGAGAGAGAGATGTAAATTTACCCATACTAGTTTGGAAAGGGGAAATCAGTACAGATCTCACAGATGTTAAAAGAACAATAAAATCTTATAAACCGTTTCATACCAGTAAATGTGATGACTTAGATGAAATGGAAGAATTCATATTTACATATAATTTACATATAACATGTATTATATATAATAAATATATGTATATTTGATAGCTCTGAGGAGTAAGTAAGCACGTTGAGTGCTAGGTGGTTGCATGACTCTGCGTGTCAGTACTCACTGAACTATATCCCTACACAGAGTGAATCGTATTATATGTAAGTTTTACCACGATACACCTGACTTTACTGTTCGATGCAGCCCAGTATTCACTGGATTTACATGCAGATTTAACATTTCTGCTCTTCATGCATTCTGTGTCTCCAGTCTACTTGCTATCGGTAACTTTCCTTCTGCCTGAATAATGCCTTTTCGGTAATGATCGCTGACACTGGCTCAGAGAGGCTCTTGAGAGCCCATTCTTTACAGTAATTTTGTGAACTGGTTATGCTACTCCATATTAAAAAATTAAACTACATAAATTCATAGTTAAATACATTACATTCAGAGGTAACACATACTCAAAATTCATCCCTTCCAGTTACACTAATTTGACTGTTGTCTATGCCTTGAGGTCATGTTTATGTTGGTGTGCTCCTGACGATCTCTTCTCACCTCTAAGGTGATAGCATTGGCTATCACATTAGTATTTTGAAATCAGACGTAGTGCGAGTATTCATGGAAATCAGCAAATGCTGCAAATTGGGAGCTTACTCACCTAAATCAGGGGCTAATAAAATATAGCCCATTTATGTCTGTGAGCGAATTTTTAATGTAATGCAGCCCTGCCCTTTTGTGTTGCCTGTGGCTGTCTTCACAGCAGACACCATTAGTTGGGACTAGACTAGCCTACAGAGTCTAGAATATTTACTCTCTGATCCTTTAAGGAACTGTTTATAAACCATTGGTCTAGATTTAAGAATGTGACAGAAAAGATGTTAATGATATTAACTCTAAGAGTATCACGTGTGTAACCATTACATTTTGAATAGTGAAAAAAAATTATTCTATCGATATTTGAAACTATAACCTGATTCAGCAGAGAAATTGCTCATCTGTAACTGACAAGTATGGGAGGTTCTGACCTACATCCCCAGTGCTTCACGTGGTTCTGGTTAACCTGGCCACAGCTGTGCGGGAGCTGTACATCCATCGGCTGCAACCACTCGCTGGCTATGGGCACAGGAGTTGAACAAATACTGGGCGCCTGGGTGGCTCAGTCGGTTAAATGGCTGCCTTCAGCTCTTATTATCCCAGGGCCCTGGGATTGAGTCCCGCATCAGGACCCCTGCTCCAGGGAGCCTGCTTCTCCCTTACCCTCTGCCTGCTGCTGCCCCTGCTTGTGTGCTCTCTCTCTCTCCCTCTCTCTCTCTGTCAAATAAATACAGTTTTTTAAAAAGTTGAACAAATACTAATGAAAGCTTCTGGGAGGGGGAATTAGTGGCTGATTACATTCTCATGTAAATCAGTATGAAATTTACATGAAAGACTACTGTATATTATATGTAAATTGTGCACTATGCATCATTTGTATTGGTACACTTTATATTTTAAATTTTTGCCTGCATGAATGAATGCTTATTTTGGAATGCCAGTTACACATGGTCTTTATCTGCTTCCATATGGGATCACTGGTAAGGAATGCTCAGATTTTTGTTTCTTTTTCTGAAAGTAGCTTAATTTTTGTTTCTGAATGATACTTCTCCTTGGGATAGAATTTCAGGTTGACATTTATTGTCCAGAGTCTAGTGGTACCTTTCCTTTTCCTCCGGCGTCTCTCACCCCTTGTGAAAAGTCAGCTGTAAATACAATTGCCGGGTCTCTGACGTGATAGTGCTTCTCTGACTTCACCTCTGAAGGAATGTGGAAATCTGTTATTCTTCCTGCCTTGCATCCTTGGGCTTCCTGGATCTGCGGCCTCATGTCTTCCAGCAGGTTTGTGTGGGCTCACCTCTCTGTCTCTGTCCAGTGGCGGCCGTACACGTGCCCTCCCATGCCCTTCTGGGACCCGCGTGTCCGTCAGGCTTCACCGTATCTGCTCTTGCTCCTGTTCTCCACTGTTCTCCATCACGTGTCTATGCGATTCACTCTGTTTATTTCTTCTCACAGTTCGCTAATTTCTCTGCGGTGCCAATTTGGTTTCAAATCCATTCCTAATAGACGTTATTTCCAAAATTTATTTTTCAGTTCTAGTATTTTCATTTTTTGTAAGTAGTTGGCAGTTCTTCCAGAATTTTCTGATCTTGGCTTTTCTCCTACTTGAATGAACCACAGTATGTTCAGTTTGTATCTGATACTCCTACTTCCCTGGGATCTCATTTGTTCTTGCTGGGTTTTGTTCCTCGTGTCCCCTCGTGCGTCCACTCATCGTTTTTACTTTATACCCCAGTACTGTGTTTGAACAATCGTGTGTTGACACGGCATGGTACCTTGCACCCTGCGTTCCTCCTCCAGCAGGGCTTGGGGCACTGGCACTCTGAGTCCCTCCGCCCCGTCTTGGGGTACCACATGACCGGAGCACAGCCGCTCTTCCTCTGAGATTTGGTTAGTGGCCACTCACCCCTAGTCTTACGGGGCGGCTGCTCAGGGTCCTTCCCAACACATGGAGCCGCCAGGGCCCCGCAGGCCCGTCCCCTTGTCCCCGCCCCATGGCCGCACAGAGCCTGTCCTAGCCGCCCACCAGGGATGCCCTGCCTCTGAGGTAACACAGCCCCTGACCACTGCTCTCCCTGTACCATGTCCTCCCATTGTCACTGTGTGACCCATCCATTTCTCAAGACTGTTTCTCAACTCACACATCCTTTTAAGATAATGCCCTCAGCCTGCCACCCCCTTCCATGGCCCGTCTGCCTTCCTCTGCCACAGGCAGACATCCCCACACACACTTCAGCTGTCCGTGCGTGTTAAGGGTCTTTATGATGCCTGCCACCTTGCTGTGAGCCCAGCTGGCCGGTGGTGTTGGACACCCGGGTGTGCAGACTCACGTCTACCCTCTGCCTTGTTCTTCCTGCTGTATCTTGTCTGGGGAGGCATGTGCTGTCCAGGGGCCAGCCCTCTGGCCCCATCCAGACTGACCTGATGCCAGCTCTCCAGGGTTGCAAGTTCCCTAGGCCTGGATGTGTTAGTTGAAAAAGCTGCCAGCTTGTGTTTTCAGATGAGTGGCAAGTGAATGGTTAATGGGATACAGGAGTTTTCCAAGATGCCAATTCCAACCATGTCAAACCATGTTTGTGTGGTATTTAATGTGTGTTTAATGTGTTTACTAAATAAGATTTACATTGACATATAAATGGAAGTTTGTAAAGAAGTAACCCTATTTGCCAAAGCCCTTTGCATGTAATTTGCTGAGTATTTTAAAGTATTGATGTAAAGCAACAATGTGGTTGCTTCTGTCTGGGTTTGATTTTCTGAACTTTAGATGCTCGAGGCTCGTACATACAGAGGTTGTTCCAGCTGTTGTAGAAGGATGGAACCTGGTCTTCCCCAATTTAATGCTCTGTGGTAGCCGTGGAGTTGGCTTGGCTATCATTTTTATTAAACTAGGTGCTAGAATAGAGAATTCTTCAATGTCCTAAGATGTGAGTGCCTGTGGCTTGGGAACCAGAGTCACCCAATCTGGTGACCACTCCAGGCTTTTCTAGTCCAATTCTAAGGTGAGTTCCTTAGAACACATGTAAACTCCACACCACATATGATGGTGAAACTCCATGGGGGAGTGACGTGTCAGGAGCACAGGCACCAGCCATGGGAACTGGCTGCCTGTCTTTAGTGCACTCCTAGCCCATGATGGGAGTGAGATCTTGAGATGGGCAGGTTAGAGAGAGGGTTGGGAACAGAGCAGGAGGCCCAGCTGTGGAGGGACAGTGATCCCAGAGAAGCCCCATGGGCACACGGGTCAGGCTGATGGAGAAATACAGGACAGAGGTTGTAGATGTAGATTGAGAGAAATCCACCTTGTAGCTGACACGAGCCACAGACACGGATGACCCCCTAGGACACCAGCCCGGAGGGAGGAGATAGCTGGGTCTCCCTCAGGAGAAGGGAAGAACAGGGAGAGAAGCAGCTGCCAGGAGACTCGGTAGAACAGGGAAAGGGACCTGCCAGAGCTTATTTCCCAGGGTCGGTGACCCCACCCTTCTCACCAGTGATCCCTGCAGGTCCCCTTCCCTTGACTCAAAACTGTGTCTCTGTGCCTTCCTTGCATGCCAGGATTTAAGGGCAGGGCCAGTGTAGTGCTCACAGGTGAGCCCAGGTGCCACTGCTGTCTGTGTGGCACAGAATCTGGCATGATCAGGGGCCCCACTGACATAGCAGAAGCACATCCGCCCCACCACCGTGAGGATGACCCTTCCCTGCAGCCCCAGACTCGGGCAGTCGGGTGAACCCGCCGCGCTCCGGGTGGGAGCCGCGCTCCGGGTGAGAACCGCCACGAGTTCTGGACCCAGAGGCAGCCTGCTGGTGCAGAGCAGCTCCGTTCTGGCACAAACATCCTTCACTTTCTCCCCCTCATCTACTTGCCAGCCCATCGCTTCCTGAGTATGGGGGCTTCTGCTCCTTCTGGGAGCCCCTCCTTGTCTTCTGATCGCACGCCCAGCAGGCCGGCTGACCACGCTCAGCCCTGGCGGCCTGGTCATCCTCCCGAGCTGGGGACGTAAACACAGAGAAGCCTCGTACAGACCATCGCTGGGACCTGAGGACCAGTGTGGGGGATTTCCCAGCTCAGGAGAAGGCCTGGTCCAGCTGGTTAAGCCGTCCTTGCCTTTCTGCTCTTCCTTGGGGGTGGGGGGGGACTGCAGCACACACCCGGCCCACCAGCAGTTCCATCCACACGGCTGGAGCCCAGCGGAGGGCACGTCCGAGGGTCCAGCCACATTGGGCTCTGCTTCCCTTTGAGTCTGCAGCTGGAGGTAGTAGCTTCTGCTTAATAGAAGATGAGCATCTGATAATTATAATCACTGTAAATTGATAAATTCTTTTAAATAAAAGAAATCATTAAGAATGGCTTTTCTGCAGAAGTAGTACATGGGGAAATGAAATTTTCTATCTCATTGGGAATTTCTTGGTAAATATGCAGGCAGATTGCATACGGTAAATTCAGATTAGGGAAGTAGAATGATCTCCTATAATTCCTGGTTTAAACACAGAAAATGCGTTCTACGTGGGGAAGAACAGAGTAACAGACACTGGGCACCAAGAGGTGTTTTTTTTTGTTTTTTTGTTTTTTTGGTTTTGGAAAAACGTTGGAATAGTTACCATTTGGGGCACTCAGTCATTATTTTAGTGACTCTTCCATCCCACCAACACGTAAGTGGACCCAGTGAGGCCTCCCGTTGTTCGTGGGTTAATGGTTTGCCGGAACCGCAGCCTTGGGTGGGATGAGGAACGTCCCTACTGGGGAAGGGGGGAGTGACTGACCTTTAGGCTGGTTCCTGAGAGATAACTTATGTGAGATGCAGGTATTTTTTAAAAATATTTATGGGGCATATTTTCAGTTTCAGCTTTAAGGAATTCACTTTGTGTTCTCTTACCTTGTATCTTTACATTATGTTCCATGGATAATCTTGCCTCCTGTACGTAACACTGTCTTCTGCCTGGGGTGACCCGGAGTTGGCCTCTGCTAACACAGGTCAAGATTTCCTGGTTTCCAAGGTCTCCTTCAACCCTCACGTCTCCCACTTGTCTGTCAGTCTCTGTGCTGTGGAGAACAGCCTCCTGCAGTCTTCGCAGACGGGCTCGTCCCTTCATTTTTCCAAAAGGGAAGCGGCCGCAGCAAGCCCCCCGCTCCCTGGGCCGTGCCTGGGCCTGGCGGTGAGCAAGAGAAGAGTCCACGGCACCCGAAGGGGCGGCCGCTCTTTCCACCGGTCACTTGTGAGCGGCAGCTCTCCTCCCCGCACCCCACCTGACTGGCAGCCTTACCAGAACGCCTGTCTCTTTGGTCCCTCTCTACTACCATTAAGTGGCCTTCTCTTGCCTCTTGTGGCCTGGGCACTCCCCGCTGGCCTTGCTCCCTGGGCAGTGCCGGGCTGGGGAAGAGCAGGCCATCCGGCCACAGCGGGGGGCCACCGAGCGTCCGGCCGGCTGTGGGATCCGGCGCCCCGGACACTCTGACCACGGCCCACCCCCGCCCGCTCCCCCCAGCAGCAGGAGCCCTTCCGCTCACGGATGAGGCCGTAGTGGCCGTAAGATGCAGCGATAAATTTAGATTCTTTGGGTGTCTGCAGGTCATTATTGGAATTATAGCAACTGGCTGGGAGGTCATAAAGTTCCCTTGACAGGTTGTGAATTCCAGGCCCCCAGTAACTGCAGAGGCGGCCCACGTCCTCCTTCATTATCGTCAAGAAACACTCGTCTCAGGAAGGCCCGCGGACAATTAGAAAAGGGAAGCTGGGAAAGGCAGAGTGGCTGGCTTCCGTGTGGAGAGCCTTGGCTTCTCCTGGGCTGTGGAGGGAAGGGCTGAGGCCCTCTTTCGGAGACGCGGCGTAAGCTAGAAGCGCGCCGAAGCGCAGCCCCAGCCAGGGCACAGCCTTGCCTTCCCAGAAGCTCGGCCACCTGCTGTCCCGGCCGGCGGGCTCCCAGGCCCCGCGCTGGTGCTGCCCTTGCCGGCAGGCCTGGGCAGGAGCAGACTCCGCAGCTGTCACCGTGATGCGGACGGGCTGCTGGCACTGGGCTGGGGAGCCACAGGCCTACGGGCCTGGAGACTGGCTCCGGTCCCCTCCCGTTATGTCAGGCGCGAGGCAGAGGCTCAGAACCTTGTACCGAGCAAACGTCTCCCCTGGAAGACTGTCTCCCGCCGGGCACACCCGGAGGCAAGCCACAGGGTTGCCTTGAACCTTAAACCACCCATAAAAATGCGCTCAGTCCCTCAGCACTTGGGACCGTGGCCACATCATGACATTCTAGTGACGCATGTGGAGAACATGTGTCCGTCGTTAGACCCACTAGCCACCATGCCTGCATTCCTTGTAGGCCCAGCCTCACGCACAGATTCAGCTATAACTGGCCTAAGTTTAAAATCACCTGAAAAAGAAGCATAACTGACATTCATGGTTTAAAGGAAATGTTATTCATAAGATAATAAGATTTTAAGCTCTTAACAAATAAGCAGTTCAAATCAATGTATTTTTGTGGAAAATGTGGTCTAATTAAATTTTGTACTGTCACGTATGTTTCCCAGACTTTACAAACTTCTTGTGTACCTTGAGGATTCTGGAACAGAAAGATTTGGGAAACTCTGGTTTGGACCAGGTTGGAGGGGCCCCTCTACTACAGGACTTCCCGGGTTTGGGTGTACAGCCAGAGGCCTGCCTCGGAGGAGGGGGTGTGCCCCCATGTTTCACCAGCCAGGGCTTTTCTTCTCCAACACATGAGAACCTCTGGGGTGACTTGGGGGACCCACAGGGCACAGTTTGAGAAGTGCTGCTTATTTCAGTGAAAAAGTGTGCAATTAAGAAAACAAATGGAATATTTGTAAAATGTTTAAGAGCACAGCCCAGTGAATGTCGACCGTCGTGAATGAAGTGAGAGGCTCTGCTTCTATAGGATGAACCGTCTTGCTGCCCCAGTGTCTTCCTCCTGGAAACCCGGTCAGTAAACAAACCCACCCCTTCTCGGACTCCATCCTTTAATGAGAGATTTTATGTTTTCGGCGATCATGTGTGGAGGACTTACGATCACCTTATGTTAGCCTGATGCCATTGAAACAAAAAATTGGTCCGAGAACACAAGCCTGACACCTTCCTTGGAGAGTTACAAAACGTTGTGTTTACCAGACAGCGTGTCGTGTTCATGGTGACAGGAAGAACTTCTGTGGACTTCATGGGAATACGAAAGTGTCTCAAAATTAAAAATAATTTTTCCAAAATTACCGTGTAACTGAACAGATCACTCTGCCCCATGACACCACTGTGACCCCAGAGTTTCTGCAGAGAGGCTAGCAAAGGTCTGATTTGGAGTGAAAGGCAGACAGAAGCCCTCTGGAGCCCCGTACAGCTCAGCGAACGAGCGCGGCATTTCCTAGACCTTGTACAGTTTTCTCATTCATATCGTATCGATTTGTGACAGCGATTATATGCTCTCTTGTAGTACGGGGAAGAGGGTTTTTTAACCAACTGTATGACTTGTAGACTTTGTGGGAATTTTCATTAAGGTCAGTGAATTGTACAAGCTGAGGAAAGCCAAGACAAACGAGTTGGAACCGACTGGCGTGAAGGCGGCCCGAGTTTAGATTGTGTCTCTCAGGCCATGTTCCGGGATCCGGTCTGTTGTAATAAAACCACGCTCCAGGGCTGCAGAACTTTGATAGAAGGAGAATCCTCCCCCTCTTCCTCTTGAACAGCCATATTTGGGGACATCCAGGCACCAAGAGGAGGGAGGGATAGATCTGTGCCCCAGGAACCCTCCTTCCCAATAGAGGGTTTTGCCCATCCTGGCTGACTTGGTGTTTCCAGTAACCACCCTTACAGGTGTGTCTGGAGGTCTGCCTGCCCCCGCCCTCAGGGACAAAGCAGGATGCCTGTGCCATGGCCTTCTGGTCCTCTCGGGGTCCTGGTGACCCTCCAGTAGTCACATCCCCACCACCGTGCCCTGGGACTGGATGGCAGGGCTCTCCTTTCCTCTTCTGGGCAGCCTGTTAACCTGGGGTGTCAGGATGTTTTCTGTCAAAGTTAGAAATAATATTTCCTTTAGAAGCTGGGATAAGGCTCTGGCTTTTCTGTGATGTTCGGACTTTCCCCCTTTTAGGGTTGGCTTCTTCTCCACACCACACAGGGGACCCAGATCTTCTGCTCAGGGCCTGCCTTGGCCAGGAAGGTCTATTTGTTGTGGTGGTTTTGACTGTGGAATTTTTCTCGACCTGTTTTAGTTTTTTTTTTTTTTTTTTCCAAACACCTCCACAGGTAGTTCCCAGCTTGGCATGATTTGGGGCCTTTTGCCCACAGGCTCCTGGGCCCCTGTCCTGCACCCTGTCCCAGACAGCACATACCCACACCTTCCAGGAACACGTGTGTGCTCTTCACTGGATCTGACACTATCCTGGCTTCTCTACCCACCACTCTCCATCCCTCCAGAATCTCCTCATGCTTGCCCCTCTGTGACCTTCCCCGGCCTCTGCCAGCCCCTCTAGAAACTCAGATCTTGTTCCCTCTGGTTCCGTGGCCTGTGCACACGGCATCCTCCCCACAGTGACACCTGTCTTTCCCCGTCTGCCGCCACGGTCAGATGCAAGCTAGGGATGTGCTACACTTGCTTCCTGAGGGACTGTGTCAGTAAATTGCTGGTTACCAAGTGATGTGGCGAGGCGCCTAGTGCAAGAGGTTCTTCCTGCCCTTCCACTGAAGGTGCCTTCCCCAACCCCGGGCTTCCTGCGCCGGACCGCAGTGTCGGGGGCCTTCATCTGTGTGTGTCCCCTCCAGTCTAGACGGCACCTTGACCGTGCCTAGACGGTGGCCTTTTTTTTTTTTTTTTTAAGATTTTATTTATTTGTCAGAGAGAGAGAGAGTACATACAGCAGGAGGAGAGGCAGGCAGAGAGAGAGGAGGAAGCAGCTCCCTGCCGAGCAAGGAGCCCAATGCAGGACTCCATCCCAGGACCCCGGGATCATGACCTGAGCCGAAGGCAGCGGCTTAACCCACTGAGCCACCCAGGCGTCCCAGTGGTGGCCTTTTTATCAGGTTGGCCTCCAGTATTTATAATATCTACCAGTATTTAGTTCACACGTCTACCCAACCAAGGCATTTTAAGCATCTGAGCTTGTGACGTGAATTATATTTTAAACAACGCTATGACGCATGGAGCATTTCATTCTTCAGTGAAGCTTCCCTGGTGTGCGCCCAAAGCACGTGGTGTCCCCCAGCTTCCAAAGGTGAGCCTCCTGTAGGGGCGCCCAGGGTTCTCTAAAGGCACTTGCTGAGAGGCTGCAAAGTGGCCATTCAACTCCAAGAGACGCTCCCCATGTTGAAAATTGGTCCAGGATAAGAACATTCCAGAAGAACCAGTACTGCATTTTCTTTTCTAAAATTCTGCTCCTAAACGTCTGCTCTGCAGAAGACCCTCTGAAAAGAGCACGGTAGGTAAGAGCAGGACCTAAGACGGACACGTCCCATCCCTGACAAAGGGCTCCCAACCCATAAAGTCCTCCCTGTACTCAACAATAAGAAAATAACGTTCTGGTTGGAAAATGGGCAGATGGATTGCACACCCTCCACCAAAGCAGCTACCAGTTCGGCAGGAAGCGCGAGAAAGGACGCCTGCTCCTCATCGACCAAGGGCGAGACACAAGGCGAGGTCGCAGTGGGACCGCGCGGCACACCCCCAGCCGCTCTGGGGAGCGGGATGGGGGCTTCTGACAAAGGCGGCCTGCAGCTTCCTTGCGACCCAGCAGTCGCACTTGTGGTCACACACCCTCCGGAAATGGAAATTCATGTCCACACAAAAGCTGTGCCCTGATGTTCAGAGCACTTGTACTGAAAACAGCCCTGAAATTGGGAACAACTCAAATGTCTTTCCCAGAGTGAGTGGGTAACTGGCCCGTTCGCAATCAGCGCTTACCAGCAGAAAGCAGTGAATGGTGGACGCACGGCACAGCTTGGGTGTGTGCACAGGGTATTGTGCTGAGGGCAGAAAGCTGTCCCTCGAAGGTGTGACGCTCTTAACATGACAGACGTATAATGGTGACGAGCAGATCAGTGGTGGTCAGGGACCGGACTGGGACAAGGAGGGACTGTAGCAGGCTGTCTTGCATGGGACAGACTAGGGCTGTGTCCTGCTGGGGGTGGCAGGTATGTGAATCTGAGTATGTCATAAACCTGCATTTTAAAAATGCAAAGATGTTTTAAAACGTCATTAACAATGTAAAAATGTTTAAGTGTGCATAGAGCCTGTGACATCCTAATACGCTCCGCGGCGTACTGGCTAGGACGGCACCAGCGTCAGCTTTCCGGTCTGCAAACACTGCCGAGTCCTGAAAGCTTGTCCTCAGGGAAAGGTACGTGGAAACTCCATCCATATTCAATGTTTTATGAATCTCAAACTTTTTCAAAAGTTTTTAAAAATATGTTCTACCACATTACCAGGTTTAAAAAATTTAAAAAATAATAAAAAACCAAAAGTGGGTGAGAGTAGGAGTGTTGCTGGCTTTGCTGCTATGAATCCCAGAAAACAGCTTCGCATGTGACCATGGGGGTGGGTACAGACCCACTTGCAGAAGGAAAGTCCATCCCAAAGCCAGAAGACAACTTTTCCCTCGAAGATCCGGGGAAGAAAGGAAGCGCTTCGAGTAGAAAACAGCACGTTCTGAACTTGAAACTGCTCGTTGCTTATTCGTTGATTAGCCTCGTTACCTTGTGTTTTAATGTCTTAAAAAACAGATCCAGAACAGCCAGAGAATGTCCACATGAGCGCTGGGCGTCCCCACACGGCAGCTTTCACGTCGTGCACGTATGAGATATGGAAAACTTCTTCCTGACACTGATCACATTGGAAACTTCATATTTTCTTAATTCAGTCTGTTACTGACAGTGATATATTTTAACTCGAGAATGTGTTCGTTCAGTGCATATGACTTGGCTTGTGAGAACGTCCACCATACACGCTGACATTGGATTTTCTGTCACGGTGACTTAGACGTGAGGACGGCAGTGAGTGATTCCTGCCAGTCAGGCAACTTTCAGTGGAACCCCACTTGAATGGTAATAATCTGCTCCTGTAATTGCTGTGGAAAAGGAAAACCCTCTGGAGATTTTACATCTAATCATTTATTTATAAATCTGTAGATGGCAGTCTGCAGAATACGCATCGGGGGTCAACTTTGTGCTCAAAACAGTTGCCTGATGTTTACATTTCACAGTGTATTTTTTTAACAGTACCTCCAGCCCCTGTGATCACAAGAGGACCCTGGCTTGCTGGTAGCTGCTCTGCCCCTCATCCCAGGGCCCAGCCACTTCATTACAGATGCTTCTGCAGAGGCCGGTCCCCTCTGTATTAGCTGAAATATGCATGTTTTTCCATCTCATTAATTCAGTCTACATACAATTAATTTTTGCCTATTAATAAACCCCTTGGTGTCAGTGACAGCTATCTAAACCACTTCACCTGGTGTGGAAGAGAGAAGTGTACTTGCACATTTCCACCCCTCGTCTGAACGCTCATTGCCACATCTGTGGGCTGGAGGGTGTCGGTGCATAAATCAGGCATCGCGAGGAAGCGTGAACTGCTGAGCACTGGCCTTAGACCAGCTGGCGGGGCGGTTTGAAATATTAATTAGCTCCACTCGTGTTTGGGATAGATGGAGATGTGGAGAAGCCGTTCTCACTCCTTGGGGTCTCTGGCCACACGGAAATTTATCGGAGCCTAAATAAGTCAGCTAACTTTCTTTCTTTCTTTCCTTCTTTTACAAATTAAATATTCAGCTAATTTGGACACCACTGAAAGGACATCTTTTCTGTGTTTTCAGATCTCATGATTTCTCTTAAACCCTCTAAGTAGAGAGAGGTGACTGTGCATATGACAGTTCCTCCTGCTGGTAATATTCAAAGGGAAAGGGAAATACCAAAAATGAGAATAGGGCTTTGAAATTGAAAGGAGGCACCACCTCCTTCGAGACATGGGGACGTCGGACGTTCCCCCGAGATCCTGGTTTTGCTGTTTTCTTCTCTGCCTTTGCAAGGGGACAGCTCTTTGCCACAAATGAATTTCTCTCAGATCACCACCAGCCAGGAGGGAATGTAGTTCTAACTGTGGTGTTAAGGATTCTTGGGTTCCTTGCATGGATTTGTAAGAAGGACAGTCGCCATCCACAGCAGGAGTCATTTAGGGGATCGCACTCCTGAAGTCGCTGAAATTGCTTTCCCTTCCTAAGGGCTTTGCATGTCGGATACGGAGCTAGAGCTTATGACGGGCCTGAGCAGCTGACGAAGTTGTCCAGGGAAAGGCTTCAGAGGGCCTACCCTGACGTATTCACAGGAGTGACGTCACAGAAGGTTCTGGACTGTTCAGTGAGGAGATTGAGCCAGTGTCATTGGTCAGCTGGGTCAAAAGCAGGTGGTTGATTGGAAGTTAGATAACCATTCAGTTTGCTGGTTTTTAAATGTGCCGTATCTATCACACCTTTCGATTGTAATGATTAACAAGAATGTTTTAGCAAGAATATTTAGTAGGGATGTATTATGGCTTGAGTGAGACTCTCCATCTGGGTACGGATCACAGAAATCAGATCTCATTGGTGTTTGCTGAAGCTCCCCGCTCGGCCAGGAGCAGCCTTACCGGTTCCCGGTAATGAGACCTGCCCCTAAGCCTGCCGGCCTCGCTCTCCCTCCTACGTACAGACCCTTTCCCTGTGCCCCTCTGTGACTGGTGGGGCCTGGCCCTCCCTAGGTGGGCTCCTTCCCTGTGGGCCTTTCTCCTGTTCTCCAAAGTTATCGGGAGCGAATGCGTGAGGTACAGTTGAGCCTTGAAAAGCGAGGCTCCGGGGCACTGACCCTCCACACGGCTGAAAACCGACACACAGCTTTTGGCTCTCCGCACCCACCAAAACTTAACAGGAGGCCAGTTAACCGTCTGTTAACTCGTATTTCGTATATTACTTGTGTTTTGCTGTCTTCTTACTATAAGGTCAGACCAAACACTGTGAAGAAGATCATAAGGAAAACACACTTACAGGATCGTAGTGCATCAAACCGAGTCTGCGAACAAGCGAACCCACGCGGCTGCGCCCTGTTGGCGCGGGGTCAGGGGGTCTTTTTCCGAACAGGGGACTTGGAGTTCCTGACTGTGCTCTGAGCTCATGCAGAGGAAGGCGGGTCGATGACAACTGAGCACTTCACGGAGGCTAATGAAGAAACCATTAGCTGGCTTCCGAGAGGAGCACGTCAGCCTCTCAGACCCGGAGTATCTGCCGCTTTTGTGATGAATCGTGTGCACACGCAGCTCCGACTTCTGCCCCGGTTTCCCACCAGCTGAGGATGTGTTTCTGTCCTCCTTGCGCCACGGTGTGTAGTTCTCCCCGAGTTCTGAGGATCGGCCATGAGCCTTTTCCTCCCCTGGCCCCTGGTGGCTCTCAAGGTTAAGACCGTGACCGCGGCAGCTCACCCACCGTCCACATCTGGTTCACGGCGCTTTTTAACGTCCGTCGTAGACAGAGCTGCCCCTCTGGCTTCAGAAGTCCAGCTTTCCTCTGAGAAAGTTAGTAGCTCTTCAGACTTAACGTCCAGAGCAGTAGAACGAGGCAGGCTCTGGGCAGCCCTGGGGTGCGGTGGGTAAGTGAACACGAGCACATTCTTCCAGAAGGAGAAGTTCTTTATGCTGCTGGTAGTAGAGTCAGAGAAAAGAACAGCGAGATCTTTAAGTCCACATCCCGGGGGCCATCAGGATGGACCTGGATGGTAGTTGTGCGAGAGTAAGAAAGAAGACGGGAAGCCTCATCTTTGTTACTGAGAGGCCTGCCTGTCCTGAGTGACATTTCTTCTCTGCCCAGCGTACATGACCTACCACGAGCAGGGACTGGTTCAGGGCACTGAAGAAATGGGTGTGGAGCACCGAGGAGAAGCCCCGAGGCAGAGGAGAGAAAGCGCTCATGTCCTGGCCACCAAGCTGATGCTGGAGTCTCTGGACCACAGATGTGGGCGGAGACAAGGGCTTCTCTCTCCGGACCTGCCTGCAGAGAACCCAAGCCTGAGCCATCCTGAGGCTACAGCCTCCCGTCCTGGCCTGGCAGAGCTGGTGGAGGACGTGGTGGGCTGTGCCTTATTCACCCTCCCACCCATGTGGCAGCTTCTAGAGCGTGCCTAGAGACACTCAGCACGTGCTGATGCGCCAAAGAGGAATGGTGCCATGCCCGTTCAGTTCCGGGCACACTCCTGTCCCTGGAAGGGAGACGACTGCACTGAGTGTCACTTACAAACATCTCTTGTTTCCTGGAGGCTGGGGGATATGGTGGTTCAGTATTACATAGTTTTGGGGGGTATTTTTAGGAAGAAACATCTGTTTCCTTTTGATCCTTTGTTTCTTAAAATGTTCAACAGAGTCACCCATTTCTAGCAAGTGTATTTTCATTCACTTTTTTTCCCATAAAATACTTAACTGAAACTGGCAAGTGGGGTGGTTCGCAGTTTTTCCAAGCAGAGGAGTTCAGTTGCAGACTCAGCTACCGCCAGTTTCTGGTTTGGTTCCTGGAAATGGGGGTTCATGTTTTTAACCACATACGTAATAATTGGCAGGAAGATGTTCAGTTTTCAGAAGCTAGGAGTGAGAGGAGCATGGGTACCAGGAAGGGGACAGTAGCTTGGGAGTTGTGAATATTTGTTTTCAAGTTCTGACTTCTGTTTAAGTTTTTTAAGTGTTCTAAGGAAGGAATCCTGGTGGGGCAGATCTGTCAGCTTACACAGGCATACACCCCTTTTCTGTACTCTTTTTGGTCTCTTTTCCTGGATAGTTATGCCAGCTCTTCTGAAGACCTTGTATACCAGGCAGAGGACCGTTTGTGCTGGAAGGGCTGGGCTCCTTGGCTGAGCTGTTGGTCACACTCCGATCGGCCCGGCTGAGAGCTGACAAGTTTGCTCTCGGTTGCTTTGTGCTGTGTGACCTCAGATCCTTGGTCCCATGGATCTCTGTGCTAGGCCAGCAAGGCCGGGGAGAGGAGGAAACGGGCTGTGGTAACTCTGAGACTGCGTGGAGTCTAACACGATTGGCCGTGTGGTATGTAAGCAGAAAGATGCTAGGTCTCTCTGATGAAGTGGTGGGCTCGTCCAGACAGGTCTTAAGTCCCCGCAAGTCCATTGAATCTTGGGCTCTGGGTGGGCTCAAAGCTGAAAATCATGGCATCTTCTTCTGTAGATCTGGTTCAGAAAACCATTTCTCAGGTGTTTCAGGTTTTGATCAGAACAGAGATGCGCAGCGAAAGCAGCCCCACCCGTGGAAGCCGGTCCTGTGTTTGTGCGTATCTCCACCCACTTAGCAAGTCCAGGTGTATCCAGCCTTTCAGAGAATGTATGAAGTTGATGGGAAGCAAACTCTCAGCAGGGGTACAGTGAGGCCCACAGATCCGTCAAATCATTTATGTACGTTCCTAAAGTGAATCCTAAATCATTTCCAAGTACATTCAGTAGTGCCTCTTGGCCTCACTTTCTCTCATCATAAATTTTCACTTAACAGTTCACTGACCATCATGAGCCCTTCACAAAAGGCAGTGAAGTGTCCATCCCGTGAATGACAGAGCTGCCTGCACGCGTGGGCCGCACTGGCGGAAGCCGTCAGGCACTAAGTATGTGGGGGTGGAGGGTAAGAACACTCCGTGGCCCTTGGGATGGTCTGACCGTGGGGTCTCGGTGAGCCTGGAACCGCAGGAGAGCTGGAGCAGCACCAGCCAGCGGGGCCCGTTCCCTGGGCTGAGGTCACCCTGGGGAGGGGCAGGGCCCAGGGTGGGAAAGCACAGTGCAGGACGGTAAGGGCCGTGACCAGCCAGTTTGGCGGGAGCTCAGGGTCCCTCGAGGGGGAGCCTGAGTCCAGGCCAGACTGATGGGGTGGGGCGTGGGGGGTTGGTTCTGACGAACACCAGATGCAGAATTTGGATTTGATTCTGTGTGTATGATGAGGAATCCAGAAAGTCTTGTGACCACGATGGTGGCAGGGACCAGGCAGGGTGTTCAGAAGACTTACCTGCTCTGGGCAGGTTCTCTGGAAGGGAACGGAATGGGGCCAGGACAGTTCCGCGGCTCTGCTGGTTGTGCAGGATGCGGGTGGGAACTGTGCGTGGGCAACAAAAGGGAAAGGAGATGGGAGACATCACAAAGCCAAACTCAGCCGTATTTCCGGGGGTTTTCAAACATGGGTCAGTAGAATTTTAGTGCCGTCATGTACAGCAGTAGGGAATCCTGAAGGTGTTACCGCCTTGGGGAGAAAACTGTGTGCGTGACGTGGCATATTGCATTGGAGGTGACAACTAGCATCCAGGTGGCCCTTCAGAGCAGGCAGCTGGCTGGGCGGAGCCTAGGGGCAGTGGACTCTGTCACTTGCACTCCCTTGCCCAGGGACACCTGACGCTGAGTCCACACAGAGCCTCGGTCGGGAGGCAGGGAGGGGCAGAGAATCAAGAGGAGGGCTCCGTGCAGGATCTGGTGTGGGGGCAAGCAGAGACGGGCAGATGGGGCGGCTTTCCAAAAGAAACCAGAATCCAGACTCTCACCTCCTACCTCGTGGCTGGTGCACGTGAAGCATGGCGCGTGACGCCCAGTGCACGGGGAGCTCTCCGCCCCACCAGCCCCGTGATGCCTGTCACTGGTATTCCAGGCGCTCTGGCTGATGGGGATTGTTGTGGCTGATGTCGAATTGATGGAGGAGGGGCGCTTAACCTTGGGCTTATATTCGGATTTAGAAAAGCACTTGGATCTGGGGGCATTACAGGTGGGAGGACCGGAGTGGAATGACAGGAAACCATCTGGAGACACCTGTGCACGACCAGATATTAAACACCTCACAGCCCCCATCACCTCTGCCACCGTTGCTCAGCTCGCTGCTGTGCACATCCACACATGGGCATGGCCAGGCTCCAGTAAAATGTGGTTTACAAAAACAGCGGCTGGGCCTGGTTTGGACTGTGGAGATGCCGAATCCTGTGTGGGGACAAACGTAGCCTGAGCAGTGGTTTAAATGCTGGGTGACTGTTGGCAAGGACGGGCTGTAGGGGGCCGCTGCGGTCCCCTTAGCCTGAGCTAAGGGGTTGCAGCGGAAGGAAGAAGCAGCTCACAGTTCCCGCTGTCATGAAAATGGCCCAGAAGGACACAGTGTGTAAGTGCGGGCTACCTCTCCTGGGGGAGCTCCAGGGACCCCAGATTCCCTTGTCGCTGCCCATCCATCGTTCCCAGCATGTGCAGTGATGGGCGCTGTGATCAGTTATCCGGACTGGACACGGCTCTCTGGCAAAGCCGGACAGTGCGGAGGCAAGTTGCACCCAGGCATCTGTACACAAAAACGGATAGATCATCCCCATGCAATATTAATACACCGACGAAAACTGAGTTGCCTGTAGGATTCTAGTTTCTGACAGATTAATTTTGTACCTGGGCCTGTCATGTGCTCTCCTAAGCACTGACAAACCCGAGACAGTAAGAGAGCCAGAACATGTGTAAATACAGTTGTTTTTAACATGATAGCATTTTTAAAGTGAGAATAAGGCTATTGCTTCTTCCCCTTCTCATGTGTTTGTACTCTAATTTCCTGTTACTCAGACCCTAAGCAGCTACAGAACCTTGCTCAGTAAGTCTTGCGTGAAGAGGGGTTGCAACTTGTTAGACGCAGTCATTTTAGTCCATTTGTTCCATTGTTATCAGCACTAAATAATGCCTTTTACGCGTCCTGTTGGGATTAGGACAGGGATGCCAGATAGAATACAGGATGCCCAATTAAATTCTTCTGGCAAAGAGTGAACCATTTTTCTTTCTAGTATAAGTATTCTACAGAAAAATGTTGTTGATTTGAAATTCAAATTTAACTAGGTGACCTGTATTTTTCATTTTTTCACTTGAGTATAATTGACACACAACGTTAAGTTAGTTTCTGGTGTACAACCTAGTGATTCCTCATCTGTGTTGTGCTGTAGCCCCCGTCACCGCACAGTGCTGTGACAGTACCATGGACTCTGCCCTCTGGGCTGTACCTTTAGTCCTGTGACTTACTCACTCCGTACCCGGAAGTCTGTACCCACCCTTACCCATTTGCCCAAAGGCCCCCAATCTGTAACCATCAGTTTATTTTCCGTGTTTATAGGTCTGATTCTGCTTTTTGTTTATTCTTCTGTTTTGGATTTTTTAGACTCCACTTGTGAGTGAAATGATACATTATTTGTTGTTCTCAGTCTGACTTATTTCACGTAATATTCTCTAGGTGTATCTGTGTTGACACAAGCGGCAAATCTCCTTTTTCTGGCTGAGTAATATTCTTTGTACACACACACCCTCTTTATCCCTGCATCTGTGGGCGGACGCTTCGGTGCTTCCGTCTCTTGGCTGCTGTAAGTCATGTTGCGGATGGGGGTGGTGCATGTATCTTTTCAGATTAGTGTTTCTCTTTTTTAGGGGTAATAAGCAGTAGTGGAGTTACTGGGTCATATATGATACCACCAACTTGCATTCCCACCAATAGGGCAGGAGGGTTCCTTTTTCTCCACATCCTTCCCAACACTTGTCTGTTGTGTTGTTGAATCCAGCCATTCTGGCAGGTGTAAGGTGATGTCTCACTGGGGTTTTGATTTGATTTCCTGATGGTGAGAGGTGCTGATCATTCTTTCATGTGTCTGTTGGCCACCTAGATGTCCTCTTTGGAAAAATGTCCATTCGGGTCCCCTGCCCATTTTTAATCAGATTATTTTAGTGTAGAGTTGTATTAATCCTTTGTGTATGTTGAATATTAACCCCTTCTTGGATATGGCATTTGCAAATACCTTTTCCCATTCAGTAGGTCACCTTTTTGTTTTGTTGATGGTTTCCCTTCACTCTGTGAAAGCTTTTTATTGATGTAGTGCCAATAATTTATTTTTGCTTTTCTTTCCCTTGACCTGGAAGACCTATCTAGGAAAATGTTCCTGTGGCTGATGTCAGAGAAATTACTGCCAGTGCCCTCTTCCAGGATTTTAATGATTTCAGATCTCACATTTAGGCCTTCAATCCATTTTGAGTTTATTTTTGTGTGTGGTGCCAGAAAGTGGTCCGGTTTCATTCTTCTGCATGTGGCTGACCAGTTTTCCCAACAACATTTGTTGAAAAGACTGTCTTTTTCCCACTGCATATTCCTGCCTCTGTCGTTGTAGATGAATTGACTATATAATTAAGGTTTTATTTCTGGGTTTTCTAGTTTGTTCCAGTGATCTATGTGTCAGTTTTTGTGCCAGTACGTACTGTTTCAATGACTACAACTTTGTAGTATATCTTGTAACCTGGGCTTGTGATCCCTCCGGCTTTGTTGTTTTTTCTTAAGATTGCTGTGGCTATTTGGGGATTTTTGTGGTTCCAAAAAATTTTAGGATTCTAGTTCTGTGAAAAATGCTGTTGATATTTTCATAGGGATTCCATCAAATCTGTAGATTGCTTTGGATGGTATGGACTTTTTACCGGTAGTCTTCCATGAGCATAGAGTATGCTCCCATTGTTCACGTCCTCTTCCATTCCCTTCATCAGCATTTACAGCCCTCAGAGCACAGGTCTTTCACCCCCTTGGTTAAGTTTATTCTGAATGATTTCATTATTTTTGGTGTGCTGTAAATGGAATTGCCTTAATTTCTCTTTCTGCTACTTTGTCATTCGTGTATAGAAACACTGCTAATTTCTTTTAATTTTTGTATCCTGCCACTTTACTGAATTCATTTATTCTAGTAGTCTTTTGATGGAGTCTTATGGCTTTCTGTGTATAGTATCATGTCGTCTGCAAATAGTGGCAGTTTAACTTCTTCTTTACCAACGTGAATGCTTGATTTCTTTTTCTTGTCTGATTGCTGTGTCTGGGACTTCCACTGTGTTGAATAAAGTGGTGAGAGTGGACATCCTTGTGTTGATCCTGATCTTAGAGGAAGAGCTTTCAGTTTTTAACCAGAGAATATGATCGTAGCTTTGGGTTTGTCATAGGTGCTTATATTATGTTGAGATATGTTCCCACTCAACCCATTTTGTTGGGAGTTTTCTTTCTGTACCCTCTGAGATATGATATGATATATCATGTTCACTGATTTGCAAACATTGAGCCATCCTAGCATCTCTGGAATAAATTCCACTTGATCATGGTGAATCAGCTGTTTAATGTATTTTTGAATGGGGCCTACTAATATTTTGTTTTTCATCTATGTTCATCAGGAATATTGGCCTGTAGGTCTGTTTTTTTGTGGCATCTTTATCTGGTTTTGGTATCAGCATAAGACTAGCCTCATAGAATATACTTGGAAGCTTTCCTTCCTCTTTTATATTTTGGAAAAGTTTGAGGAGAGTAGTTATTGACTCTTCTTAAAGTATTTGGTAAAATTCACTTGTGAATCCCTCTGGTTGGATTTTTATTTTGGGGGGAAGTTTTTAAAATAACAATTCAATTTCATTAGTAGTAATTAATCTATTCAAATTTTTTGTTTCTTACTGATTTTGTTTTGGAAGATTATATGTTTCTAGGAGTCTATCCATTTCTTCCTAGATTGTCCTGTTTGCTGGCATATAACTTTTCATGTTATTCTTATAATTCTTTGTATCTCTATGATGTCAGTTCTCTTTCATTTCTGATTGCATTAATTTGGATCTTTCTCTTTTTTTGGTGAGTCTAAGGGTTTATCAGTTTTGTTTATCTTTTCGTAAACCATTTCTTGGCTTTATTTTCTTTCCATTTTTTAGTCTCTTTGTCATTTATTTCTGCTCTGATCTTTATTGTGTCCTTCCTTCTCATCTTGGGCTTTATTCTTTTTTCTTCTTTTTTTTTTTTTTTTTTAGTTCCTTTCATTGTTAGGTTGTCTGAGCTTTTTCTTGGGGTAGGAAGGCCTATCTCACTATATATTTCCCTCTTAGGCCTCCTTTTGCTATGTCCCAAAGATTTTGGACGACTGTACTTTCATTTTCATTTGTCTGTGTTTTTTTTTTTTTTCCTCTTTGATTCCATGATTGACCCATTGGTTGTTTAGTGGCATGTTGTTTAGCCTCCACATGTTTGTTTCTTTTCCAGTTTTTTTCTTGTGATTGGTGTCTAGTTTCATACCATTGTGGTTAGAAAAGATACATGATATGATTTCAGTCTTCTTTAATTTATTGAAGCTTGCTTGGTGGACTAACATGTGACCTATTCTGGAGAATATCCCGTGTGCACTTGAAAAGAATCTTTTTAACTGGAACATTCCATATACATCTGTTATGTGCATCTGGTCTAATGTGTCATTTAAAGACACAGCTGCTTTATTGATTCTGTTTGATGATAGCTATTGATATAAGTTGGGGTGTTAAAGTCCCCTCTTGTTAGAGTATTATCATCAGTTTCTTCCTCTGTCAGTTCATTATTTGCTTCATGTTATTTAGGTGCTCCAGTGTTTGGGTGCATAGATATTTACAATTGTTTTATCTGCTTGTTTGATCCCATTATCATTACATAATACCCTTCTTTGTCTCATTACTGTCTTTGTTTAAAACAAGTCTATTTTGTCTGATACCAGCATTGCTACCCTGGCTTTTTTTCCACTTCTGTTTGTATAGTATATGTTTTCCATCCCTTCACTTTCAGTCTGTATGTATCTTTAGTCTCTTATAGGCAGCATATAGATGGGTCTTAGTTTTTTTCTATCTTCATTCCCCCCACCCCATGTCTTTTCGTTGGAATATTTAGGCCATTTATATTTAAAGTAATTATTGATAGATACATATTCTTTGCCATTTTGTTAATTGTTTCTGGTTGTTTATGTAGTTCTTCTCTGTTCCTTTCTTCTCTTGATCTCTTTGTGATCGATGAGTTTCTGTCATATTTGACTTTCTTTCTCTTTATTTTGTGCATCTATTTTAGGTCTTGGGTTTGCCATTACCATGAGGTTTCATATATAGCATCCTAAGTATACAGCAGTCTATATTAAGTTGATGGTCATTTGATGAACACAGTCTTAATGAGGAAATTTGCATTTCCAAGTGTCTGTGAGTTCTGTGAGATTTTCAAATACATCTTTGCATTGCAATTAAAATCTTTAAACATCTCATCATTTATAAAGGTAAAATGTTTCTTAAAATTGGGAGTCACAACTGGGAAATGTTTTCATACAAGGAGTTCGAGTTATTATTTCTCAAACTAGAGTTTTCTTGAGTGAGAATCCTTTGAAAAGAAATGGATCCTAAAATTCTCGGGCCTGAGACTCCAGTCTAAGCCACGGACTTAAATTCCAAGTGGAGCAAACTTGAGGCCTCTGTAGGCATGCTGCTACAGGTGCAGAGAGGGACATCTTCACAGAGAAGTAAGGCCTAGTTCTGGGAAGAGGGAGCTAGAGATTTGGGACCAGAGAAGAGGAGAGAGACTCCAGAGCATTAACAACTGCATTGTATTTGTGGTTGGCAGAATGAGGCCGCTCAGAATCCATGTCTGACCTTGGGGATTGGGTGACCCTGCCTGGGGCAGCAGAGAGAGAACATGCTGTCCCTTCTGCTCCCACCAACTAGATTTCCAGGGGGCCTCCTGTCTCTTTGTCCCCATCCGCTCTTCTCAGGCTCTCAGGGTGGAGGCGTTTAGGGATCAGGTCTAGGCTCAGTGCTCTGAAGTGCTGCCCCCGGCTCCCGGGTTCACATGCAGGGCCTCTCCCCTTGTCCCGGCTGTCAGAACACCTGTAAATAAATGCTGCTTTGTTTTTGCTGGAAAACCCTGTGACACCCCCTTCTCTCTTCCCCGGGGAGGGCTGTGAACCGGGTCCAGGCGTGGAGCTTACGGTCCACAGACCTGCCTGCCTGCAAGTGTGACAGCCTCCCAGAGGGCTGTATTGATTTTTTAAGAGGAAGAAAAAGGCATATAAAATTGGACTTTCCAACCCTCTTTGAGTAGAAATTGGTGCTTCCAAAGGGAATTTTAATTGGCCAGCTTTGCAGCTAAAATGTTTTCTACCCCTTTCTTTCTCTTCTTCATCGTGCCTCTGTTCATCCTTTTAGACTTCCCCCCACCCCATTTACTTTTACTTCCTGCTCTTGAGCATAATTGGGTCCTTTACTGGTGGATTTCTGATTAAAAGATCTTGGAGTGTTGCTAAGTTTGAGCACCCTGGAAGGAAGGCAGAGGGTGCTGGGGGGGGGCAGCCAGCTCGCAGAAGGAAGGGGGGCGGGAAATGACATCTGTGCTCGCTGTTCAGAGTGAATCATCCTTCAAATTGAAAATCTGGGTTTCCAGTGCCAGTGACAATACTTGCTAAAGAAGTACAAATGTTTTCTGCTTCTTGTAATCTACTTCTTGCAAATATTAGTACTCTGGAAAAAAGATTTATTTTAATAATGTAAGTTTTGGAGTTTTTTTCTGTAGTTAACATTGTTTTATTACCCTATATCCTTGCCAGAAAGCGCATTTTAAGAGTTTCAATTCAAAATTAAATATGACCTCAGTGTTTTAAAATACAATTACATTAACTGTCCATTTAATAGTTGCTTAAGATTTTTTTGGCCACTAATGTATAGTCAGTATACTTGTCTGATATTAAATACAGGGTTTTCGGCCATGCTCGCCAGCTAACGTGTTCCAGCTGCAACAATAAATAGGAGCAAAGGCTTTCTGAGAAAGTGAGCTACAGAAAGTTGTTCCCAGATGAAACTGCCATGTTCTCGTGTATCCTCAGCTATGCTTTTCTTTAAAAACTCCAGTGTTTGATAATAGGGAACGATCTATTATTTATTTAGAACTGTACAAACCAATTTACAAGACAGGTAATTTAGTGGTAGTATTATTTATTAATGAGCCCAGTACACAAGTTAATGGGACCAAACCCGGTGGAGGTCAGCCCTCCTAGAACGTGTGCCTTTTGGAGAGAAAAGAAGTAGGGTCTTCAGAACATTCGTTATTATTTTAATATTTAAATTAAGACATGTTCCCTTGCTAAGATGCAAAATAACTTTTTTTTATTTTTAAGATTATTTATTTATTTATTTGATGGAGAGAGATAGCGAGAGGGGGGACACAAGCAGGGGGAGTGGGAGAGGGAGAAGCAGGCCTCCCACTGAGCAGAGAGCCCTGGGATCATGACCCGAGCTGAAGGCAGACACTTAACAACTGACCCACCCAGGCGCCCCTAATTTTTTTTTTCTAAATTGCATCACAACAAAGTAGTCTTGAAGCTGTCTGGCGATGAGTTTTGTTGACCGTACTAAGGCTGGGCTATGTTAGCCCTGTTAGTAGCGAAGGCGTGAGAGCCTCGAGAAGGGGTGTGGCTGCCCAGGCTCAGGCACCATGTACCGTCCCTGTCATGGGCTTTGCATCTGGGATGCTCAGTCCGCACAGTCCAGAATTCCCAGTCACTGTGGGAGGGGTGTGCGTGTGCCTGCTTCCTGGGAGCGGGCTTCCTTCTCCTGTTTTCCTGGAAGTGATCACAAGGCAGTGGCTGCAGAGAGTCTGCTGGTGCCCTCCGCATGGCCGGGGATGGGGGCGGGGAATTCTCCCCACTAGGACCTCGTCCCTCTTTCTGTGATGATCTAATGGCCGCCTCTTGGAAGACTGGAAAACCTAATGCAGAAATGAGGGGCAGTGTAAGTGGCCTTCATGGAACGTGTCTGTGGTTCCTGGAGCTCCACCTTCATCCGTGGTCAGAGAATGACCGTGGAGCTAAGTGTGCCATTTAACTTCATTTTCCTGTGTTTCATCTCATTATGCAGTTGATCGCCTTGTATCAGGAGCGGGGAATGGGCCACCGTGAGGGAAACTCACCAAGTTGTGTGTCCTCAAATCTGAAACACTTGCAGGTCTTGACTGTGGAGTCCTGTCAAAGTAAGCAAGATCGGAAGTGATGGCCGGTCCCTGAGCTTTAGCAAAGCCTGTTACCCAGCGGTCGGCTACAAAATCGGGAAAGGCAGAGAAATGTAGCTTTCACTATTTACAAAATCTTGGTGGGTTTTTCTTCACCCACGGGGAGTGGTTTTTAGCAAATTATTCATTGGAAAAATGAAATCTGAAATGCAGGTGTTTTGGTGCACAAGCTATGGTGGCCGTGCAGACGCCGCCGCGTCTTGTTTGTGCATTTGCTCAGCAGGCTCTGAGCACCAGCAATGTGTCAGATAGGACCCTGGGGCCGAGGGACAGAGTTGGGGTCAGCAACGCGACAATGCACGGCCCTTCATTCAGATGCCTGGAACAGCCTTCGTGGGAACTACCCATCTGACTTCCTCATGCCACCTAGGCTGACATCTGCCCGAGCAAAAAGCCTGGCCCGCTCGTTTGCCAAGCCACGTAGAGCAATAAATACTGTGGTTTTTCTCATTCTGAGCTTGGCTTCCATAGGGCCGAGTGTGGGGAAGATGATGGGCCCGGGATATTCTAAGGCCGAGCCTTCTTACCTGTAAAGAGGAATGTTGTACGGAATGCTCATCAAGGCATTTAAATGTAAACGTGGCCTTCCTACAAGGGTATGGACCAGTAGTGCCCAGTGGGTTGCTCCCTACAAGCCTGAGACCCTCTAGTATGGGCACCTCCTCTCTCTCCTTTGAAGTGTCTGCAATATAAAAGAACTGGAATTGACGCTCAGATTCCCGTTGTCTTTGAATTGATAGGCAGTGGGCCTTGGGTGTCCACGTCTTACGGATTAGTGGAACTTTACAGAAGTTATGTAACTCTCAGAGAATAGATCCAGTCGCTCTACAATATATTGAGCGCATATATATATATATATATATAACATATATATACACAATATATATTATATGTATATATATACATATATATACAATATATGTTACGTAAGGTACATGCTGTCGAAAAAGGATCATGTAAACACGGGCTGTGTATGATAAGGAGGAGCCGTTTCCTTTTCTGGGAGGATCAAGAATGCTGGGTCCACGGAGGTGGTCCCAATAGTAAGGGCTTTTGACTCACTCTAATTCAAATCCTAGTTGCATCCCTTATGCCTTGGTTAAGTTCTTGTCACATAACTTCTGGACTCTGTTTCATCTTCTAGAACATAGAGGTACTATCTCCCTCGGGTTATGGGGAGGAATACATACAGAACACTTTCTTAATTAAATATCTGGCACATGTCAGGTACTCAGTAAATAGCCGCTGTGAACTTTTATGCACGTGTTTACCTTGTCTTGTTTCCCGATAGTTGACCGTCCCCTTTATTCAGTGGACGCCCCCCTTTCCAGAATGCCATATTGTGAAATGAACGTCTGACTTTGAGACATTTTCTCTACAGGGACTTCTGTAGTCAGTTGCCTTGACTCTGGCTGACCTTGAATGTGTTTATTGAGACAGTTGGGATATTAAATTGCGTGTAAGAAAGCCAGTCATCTTTTACCCATCTTGACTATGGCCCTGAGATTTTCCCGTTCTCAGGCTACTTTCTTTCCCCCCTTAACACCTGTTTGTTTTAGGGAGCAAAGGCCCTCTCACTGATGTTCCATTTTTCCTCTCTGTCCCTAAAATCGTATATCCCAGAGCAAGCCCTTGTTGGAAACCTCTGTCTTTTTCCTTACGCGTCCTTGCAAAAATTTAATGGCACGGAGCAATTAGTAGTGTGTAATGACTTTCTGCACTATCATTCTGTCATTTGGGCACAGACATCGATTTTCCTTATCTTGGCATGTGAAAGAAGGAGTCTCATTTCTGTCTGTCTCTCCTCAGCCTGTAGTGGCACACACCCTCAGCAGAGCAGAGCAAGGCCATACAGAGTCTTTGAGGGCATTGGAAGGGGCAGCTGTAGCGAGAGTGCAGATTGGCCCAGCAGAGAGAGACTGGACCACAGAAGATGCTCAGAGCAGGTGGATGCTGCCCTAGGCCACACGAGTTAAGGAGTCAGCCTGAAAGATGTTGAAGTTGACAAGATGCCCCGTTCTGAGAATGTGAAGATGAAGCTTCTGTAATTTTTGTCCATAAGCCAATTCATCTATGTCCCCTCTTTTCTGGGAGTGAAGAATGCACAGTTACCTAACCCCAAAGATCCTTTGGGTGGGAGGGAGTACCTATATGGGAATACCAATAATTTGATGAGACTGGTGGAAATGACTCTTTAAAAATTCTATTTTTACAGATATTTTTCAACAGAGGAACTAAATTTATTCTTCTTGACAGGCTTGTAATCGACTTAAGTGACAATTTGATTAGGATTTTTCTATTCCTCTTTCATGTTTGCTATTTCTTTTTAAACCATTCTGTTGTTAATGGGTAAGTATTTTATTTATAAGAAGCTAAATGAAGCTGGGAAAGAGCAGTCCACCTCTCGCGTGTGGAATGCCGGAAGGCTGCTCCGCTCCCCACTTCAGTGGTGAAAAGCAAATGCAACACAGACGTAAGGCTATTTGAACTCTTTATTTGCCACGTTTACAATATTAATAACAGCGTTTCTAGAAGTTGTCACATCAAGTAAAAGATCTTCATTCCAGGCTGTCTTTGGGGGCCAAACTGAGACTGGATGCATGCATTTAATAAATTGTAGTCTCAAGTAGTCATTTTTGTAAATAATTAGTTTCAGTGAAAGAATAAGTTAGCATATTGTATGCATCTAATGTTGCAAATGTACATACAGCAAACTTTGCTATTAATCAACAGTCAAGCACTGCAAGTGGGGTCTCATACATAATGAATTGTGCTTAAGCCTCATGGGCTTCTTGATAGAAAAATAAAAGAAAACACAAGTGTAGTAAGCTTTTGAATAAAATTTAACTAGATTGCTCTGCATCCTGTAATTGTTTTGGAATCATTAGGGACCTGATAATTCATCTATAGTTTTGGGGTGTTTTTATCTTCATCTGTCAGATAGTAGAGATTTTAATGATATGTTAAAGTGTTGATAAAATACAGTTTTCCTTTTAAAAATTTGAACATTTAGGGGAGAAAGGAAGTAGGCTTTTTTAAGGCATTCCAGTCTGCCAAGTGTACTATTTAAATTGTGTTTTTAAAATGTTTTATTGCTTATGTATTTAAGGATCACTTTCAAAAGGAAAAAGAAGTGTGTAGTTCTTACGACATGTACCTTGTGTTGAAGAGTTGAAAATTTACATAAAATTTTCTGGGTTTGGAGGGTTTAAATGCTACCATAAATTCCTCTATGGTCTTGTTTAGGTTCTGACATTAACTTGAGCCCCAAATTTTGAGGGCTTAGGTTGCCCATTAAAAACTGATACCCAATTTAAGCAACATACCTGTGACCACCCAGAAAGTAAGTAAATTGGGGCCCAGTTAAATTTTACTGCCTCTTCCTTCTCCTATTGTTGGCCTCGGGACGTAGACCATTGGTGGCCTATGATCGGATCATAAATGTAGAATTCATTTTGGGGGTATGTCGGGGGGAGATGGAAGGCATCAAGGCAAGGAGCAGGATATATGTCCGTTTTGTCCTGAACCACACTGTGAGAGCCGAGCAAGGGTGTGCAGAACACCTGCCGGCTCCCACCAGCCCTCCTGCAGGGACGGCCAGCAGTGCCTCTGCCCCACGAAGCCCGCCTCACGACTTCCGCGGGCGCGGGCTCCCTTTGCTACCGGTTGTCCTCCATCGAAGGGTGGCAAAGTCTGCTTTGTAGAGACTGACTTGTGAGAACAGACGCCAGGACCCCAGGCGTGAACGTCGGTCCATCCACCAGGTGTCAGGAGTCACGGCGGCTCTTGGGTCCCTGCCAGTGACCACGCGCAGGAGTCGCGTCTGCCGTCTGTAGCATCAGCTTCGGCGTGTTGCCGGGGCTTCGTGTCCACGTCCTCCCTTCTCCGTCGGCTGCTGGTGCTCCCAGGACGTGGGGCAAACCCGCACACAGACCTCCGAATCGTCAGGACAGCGCCAGACATGTGGTCACGCTGCCCGCCGCCGCCACATGCCACACAAGGCCCCCGTCCTGTGGCCGGACGAGCCCGTCGGGAGCCTCTGCTCTCCGTCTCCCGCGCGGTTCTGCTGTCGGAGGCCGGTGTTTCTGAGTCCCTGCATCAACACTTTGATTTTCGCCCTCCCCTCTTTTCCCCGGGTTAGAAGGTCCGATAACTGTACAGACCCCATTGCACCCGCGTGGTGGTGCCGCCCGCCAGCTGCCCGCAAGCAGGCTGTGTCGCGGAGCTGTCGCTGGAGGTGTGCGCTCATCAGACGTCCCACGGCAGCCCTCATCGCGGAGGGCATCAGGGGCGCATGGGGCCATCCGAGGGGCCGAGTGGAAGGCGGCCGGCACCTCCTCTGTGTCATCCCTTCGCCCTCCTCGTGCTACAGATGCTGCGCCCACGCTCTCGTGGATAAGCCACGGACGTACGGGTCCTCCACAGAGGCTTGCATAGAACCAAGCCATAAAATTCTGTTGGAATATAGAGTTTAAAGTCTTTATTCAGCCCCATTGTTTAAAAAAAATCTTTTTTGATCATAGGTAGCATAATTTATTTCTTGTCTTCCATCCCACCACTGGAAAAAAGAAAAAAGCAAACTTTAGCAAGGAGGTGTAATTAAAGCAGGACGAACCCATCAGACACAAACACAGGAGACTCTGCCAGAGAGCTGTTGGGTCAGACGTAACTGCGCTTACCGGTGATACTGAGCCGCAGTAGCCACGCATTTCAGAGTCCCCTGTGTTGCAGTTGTAATGTTTTGCTGAACACGTGCTCTTCCTGACGCTGTGGGGTCCGGAGCCCACCCTGCGTCCTAGAGCCAGAGAAGGGGCGGTGCGCTTCTATAGCTCAGCTCGGGGACTCTTCTCCTCATAAGGGTGTCTGGGATGCTGTATGTGGCCAAGGCCCCGCACTCTTGCTTCTACCGCAGGCTCTACCCCGCTCTCCTTGGGTTTTCCCGCAGATTGATCTCCCAGCCTTGCTAAAGGACACAGCTTGGATCAGCGCACTGCCAGATTCCACATGAACTCCAAAGAATACGGGTCTTTGGAACTCTTTTGTGAGGTTGAAGTTCTTTGCGTGGGCAAGCCTCTAGCATCACCAGTTCATGTTCCCAAACTACAACCCTCGGTTTTATCCTGGGAAGACAAATACTGGAAAAGTACTGGGGTCAGAGGGAGAGGTTTTTGAATGTCTGCCCCCTGGGTGTAGCTAATGCTGCTAATCAGATGTGAGTAGCTTAGAACTTTTGGCCTGTTTTCTTACATCAAATGGGATTTAAGCCAAGTACATGACATTTTAATGTCTTGGGGAAGTAGAATTCATTCAGAAATGAAGATTTAGTGGTTCTTTACTAGCAATGAAGTCTTGAGGTGCCCCCAAACCTGAATGCCCAGATCTTCTGCCAAACTGATTGAGTTTTAAAGTGTTGAACAAATTTGCAGTGTGGAAAGACCCTGGAGGATGTGGGGTCGGGAATGTTCTTTCATTTTTTTCTGATGTCAAGCCAGTCCCTGATGCCGTTGCAGACTTTGGGCGCTGCCTTCTGGGGGCCTGGCCGGTCGGGCTCACTTAACCCCAGGGCTCCTGGTTCTGCAGCAGCCGCTAGCCTGAGCCCAGTGCGTGCGACCTCTGTGTGCGGCGGATGGATGGCTCGGAACCCTGTCCAGGGAGGCCATTCCTTTTACACTTGGTCCCCTCCCCTTATCTGCCTGCTGCCACCAGTGTGATGCTGCCCCTGCCCCCTCGCTTTCTAGCTGAAATCCACGTCCTGAGACATAGGCTGCTTTGCAGGGAGGAGGGACAGCCTTCCTGTGAACGCCGTGAGCGATGGGTCTTCCCTCCACCTTCGTAGGTAAGGCATCCCTGCGTCATTAAAGATGTCGTTAAAGGTTCTGGAGCACTTCCCCACCCTCCTGCATCCTGATTTGGGCTGAAGGACAAACCTGACCTCTGAGCCAGCTCGCCGGGACGTTCTCTCTCCGAGCCCCGGCAGGGAAGGGGTCATGACTGCAGGAGAACTTCACTAGGGCCTTTGGTTTGCGCCAGTGTTCCGGAGCCTTCCCCTGATGGCCACTGTGTGGGGATTGCCAAGAGCTGCATGTTTCTTGAGGAAACCCTTACACCAAACCACGTACGATTTCGTGTCTGCTCTGCTACAGTGTGCCCGGTGTGCTGCCCTGTCCTCTGTGGAAAAGCTCAACAAAGCCAGATGTGTTGGTCAGCCACACAAAGCCAGCCCTCTCGTGCCAGGTTTAACGGAGGGGAGGAGGTGGTGCCCAGTGTCCCAGGATTGGCCCGGGTGACTCTTACTGATGACAAGTGTCATCTGGGAGAAGGCTTCAGGCTGGCTGACTCTGATGTGTCCCTTTCTGCCTGGTCCCGGCTGACTGCAGGACAGGGGCCTGCTCTTTGCCCCTGCGGGCTGGCTGTCCAGCTGCCTGCTCTGGGCTCCCGTACCGGGTGCTGGCCCACGGACAGGGGTGTGCGACTCCGCGGTGGCCGAGTGGCAGGCTCCCAGGGAGGGCTGGGGTGTGGGACTTACGGGAGCATGGACCACGGAGCCCGTAATCGCTGGGGCCTCGGGGCTGGTGGGTAGGGGAGCCAGGAGAGACTCCTATGTAATCAGGGCAACCGCTGGCAGGGCTGCGCCGCCGTCGCACCGCAGCTTGCACAGGGACGTGTGAAGCAAGGCTGGAGGAGAGGGCAGGGCAGAGAATAAATTTCGTTTTATTGTAGAAATGGAAATCTGTGTCATGGCTTTAAAAATCTGGTTTTATGTGTATGTTTAATGCCATTCATTTTAAATGTAGTATCATAAATCCTTGCTTCAGAAGCAAAGCTGTTTAATTACATTTCACCCATGAATAGTTACCTAATGCCAATAGAGAAAGAGTTAAAAAGGAGACCTACAGAGTAAATCAGAGGTTGAGATCTTTAGCACAAGCATAAAAAATCAATTTAAGATGAATTTTACTACTATAAAAATTCTTCAAATACCCTTTTAAGAGTGGGAAATGCTAGTAGGGACACAGCTCCCATTCTAGTCCCTTAGCCACGAGAACGCGGCGACCAGCCTGGTCAGTGCCTTTGATGCCCAGACGCCCCTGTGCCATTCCGGGGCCTCTGAGCAAAGAGGTGTAAGTTTTGGAGCACAGTGGGTCACTAGTGGGTACTGAAGGCCCTGTCCCATGGCCTAAGGTTACCCCTCTCCCGTGGCGTCTGTCCCCTGGCCAAGGGAAGCACAGTCACTGTTGATGAAATGGGCGAGCATAGCCCAAAAGCTCTGAGACCGTCTGGCCTGTTGAGGGAGGCGCCAGGCGCACGGGGGTCAGCATGGGCGCTCAAGGCAGGAGAGGGACGGGGGTCTCCCATAGGCTGAGGGTGGGGACGTCGGCCCCTTAGCTCTGTCCGTCTCCCATTTGGGCAGGTGTCACGCGCAGCTTGCTGTGTGCTCGTGGCTGAGACCTTCGCGGACAAACTGCCAATCCCCCGACACACACCGGGTGGCATTGGCCTTGCTTTGTGTGAAGGGAACCCTGGCTTTCCCCAGAACACCGGTCCCCTCTCTCTCCACCCCCAGGAGTGGGATGGCAAGACATGGGACAGCCCTCCCCATCTTTATTCTCCTCTGTCATCAGTACATGTCTGTTCAGTACAAAGGAACAGGACAGGAACAGAGTGTCTAGAATTTCTCTCTGAAGTCGAGTGACATTCAGGCCAGGCACAGAAGTCCAAGTCCTTCCCCGACCAGATGTCCTGATTGGGAGAGAAATCAGGGCAGGAGCAATGTCTCGGCTCCGCTGGCCCCACGGTGCCGTGAGGGAGCACGTCCTCTGGGGGCCCTCTGTTGATGCGGGGTCCAGGCCGACCACGGGCCTGTCCACGTGGGTTCCCGCCCACAGAGATCTCACGAAGATGGCATCTGGGCTGAGGCCTGGGCCTGCTCTGTTGGGTCGGGAGTCGGCAGGATGGCCAGCCTGCGTCTGTTGTCCTCCTCGGCCGGGTCATTCCAGGGGACTCGTTTCTTTGACTTTCCCTGTCCCGTTCCTTCCTCACCCCTGTCCACATGCAAGTGCTCAGACGCTCTCCCCAGCCCCCTTTCTGTTCTACTGTAGAAAAACAGTGGAAAGGGCATTTCTGTGCATCTCATCCAAGGAACCTGATTTCTGGCGAGATCCAGGACGTCCGTGGAGACTCATTCCCACAGGGCACTGTGCCTGAGAGACCAGCACTCCGGCGCGGGGCCACGTCTGTGAGACCTGCGTCCGGGCCTTCAGCGGCTCCCTGCAGCGCGCAGCGGGAAGTGCACCGGCTCCCGGGTCTGCGGCGGCCTGCGCCTGCTCACGGCCTCCCGCACGGCGCAGTCGGGCCCGCGCTCCTGCGGCCGCCATCCCCCATGTCCTCCCTGTGCTGGGCCGCATGGCCAAGCCAGTTGTGGCCGCTCCACTCAGACCCTCCTCGGGGTGGTGGGTACGGGACAAAACAGGCAGCCTGTAGACCGCTGCACGTGCTCGCGTCCTTAACCCGCAGAGCCAGGCACGGAGGGCCAGGAAGAGCCGCGTGCAGCTCCCCTCCCCCCGAAGCTTCGGGGTCTGAGATGCCAGACGGACTCTGCCCTCCAGGCCCCGAAAGCCTAGGAAGCCCGCCAGCTGTGCAGGGCCCTGGAAGGGAAGGAAGGAATGTCAGCTGAAGAGATCAGACTCGGTGCCAGTGCTTTTGCGGGTGTGGGGTTCCAGGAGATCGAAATAAAAACTGGATCCATCATAAAACTGTAGGGCTCGGAAGCAGGGATGTTTTCTCGTTCCAGCAGTGGGATCCCCAGAGACTCGGCTCCTGCCGAAGGTGAGTCAGCTCTGGGGGGCGGCCGCCAGCTCCCACAGGTGCGGGAGGTAGCCCCCGCGGGCGAGGAGCAAACGGAGCGACTCCACAGTCTGTGGTTTAACCGGAAGGAGATAGAAGGAAGAAGTGACCGTAAGGAATGAACGAGGGAATTGGGGGAAGAAAGAAGAAAAGCAGAAGCCGAGCGGCATGACTGGCGTTAGCCTCTTGGGAGGACTGCACGCGAGTCAGACACTCTGAAGCAGGAGGCCCCGCGGACGGAAGCAGACCGCGGGGAAGTCCCCGGAGCGCAGCCCAAAGCGGTACAAAGTCCCGAACGCGCTGTTCTGTTGAAACTCAGTGGGAGGCGCGGGTGGTCCCAGGCGGGGTAATTCCTTCCGTAGTATTTCTGGAAGAAGGTTTGATGAGACGCGATTTTACAGGCAAAGGATAGAGGTACGCGTGCACCTGTTGGCCGTACGACGGGGCATCCGCACTCCCACTGGGCCGGCTTCTCGCTTGTCATCCCGGCTGTGTCACATCCTGCTTCACGGGGTGACTGCAGACGCTCAGAGCCCCAGACGGCAGAGCCTGTGTCCCAGCACGTTCCTCCCGGAATCGCCTCTTGTTTCCAAAGAGGGCTTGTGTTTCTTAGAGCCAAAGGTGGAAACGTGGCGGGAAGGCCCCCCACCTCTCCTGTGGGCACCTGCCCACCACTGAGCAGCAGTGGGCACCCCTCCCCGGAACTGCTACAGACGTCCACCCACGTGGGCACAGCAGGCGTTCCTTTGCTTCCCACCTGTGTGGACTCGGGGCCTGAGGTTCATGACCCTCCTCTTACTACTTTTGCAGGCCTGCGGAGGCCCCCGTGCTTCCTGAGCTGCTTGGCCGTCCGGAGGAAATGACGGAGCCCCTGGTGCAGTGCGCGGCCTGGCTGGACGCCTATTTCCATGAGCCCGCGGCCCTCCCACGCCTCCCCTTGCCTGCGATTCACCATCCCCTTCTCCAGCAAGGTCAGTAACTCCGCCACCTCCCAGGGTTTCGCTCGGGGAGCTTGATTGATGAACTACCGCTTACGTCACAGCCCATTTTATCGACTCTCCTGACTTGGTATTTTTACATCATCTAAACAGAGACAGCATGTGTCCGCGCTGTAAGGACAGGAGTTCACAATCTCCACCCATTCCAAATGCTTGTGTTAGCTTTGGCACGTGGTCACATAATTCTTGGCAAAGGCAGTAAAAATGATGCATGCAGATCGACTCTTGACTCTTGTTGGCTGAAAGGTTTAAATAGAAACACATCTGAATAGCAGTGAATTTTTCAATAAGCTTATTGTTAACTTAAACTGTCTGCTTGCCAACAGCACAGAAAATGAGGCTTGTACATGGACAATTAGCCACTTCCATAAACTCGGCCGGTGACATCTCATCAGAGTGGGTAGAGGCATTGTGTCGTCTCGGAGAAGTTTGCAATCTAATTTCTCAAACTTGCCGTAGTTACTGTGTGCTTAAAGCGTGAACTGAGAACTTGCTGCCTAAATGTAGCACGTTTAAGGCACGTGGTCTGTGATCACCAAAACGCATTTTCCCAGATGCTCCTTTCTGAGTTCTTGTTTGGACCTGAATTATGGCAACTAAAATTATTCTACACATATACCAGAGGTTCATTTTACATAGTGGCTTTTTATGCTCATTTTAAAATAAGCGCGTGTGTACGCGTACAAATATGTCTAGGTGTACGAACACACAGTCGAGGGAGAAAAGGACCCTGAGATTTTAGATGAGGTAAATCTAGGGCGCCTGGGCGGCTCAGTCGCTTGAGCGTCAGATTCTTGTTTTCGGCTCAGCTCGTGACCTCGGGGTGGCGGGATGGAGCCCCACACTGGGGTCTGCGCTCTGTGGAGAGTCTGCTTGAGATTCTCCCTCTAAAATAAGTACATCTCTAAAGTAAATGTGAAGCAATCTTGAATTTCAAAACAGCGTATCCTAAATAAGTTTCGTGACATTCCAGTGGCTGCCATGATTTTCAGCAAAAAGAAACTTGAAAGTGGAGTAAGGAGTTTCAGGGGCAGTGATAGAGAAGCTCCTGGAAGGTCGAGCCAGCACCTGAGTTGACTGACAAGGTCAGACAGGTGAACAGATAGTAAGCACCTGCGCATTTTCACAAAGAGCTGAAGGAGTTGAAACGGGGCCCCTTTTGAGCCCCTGTGTTGTTCAGAACCGTCTCTAGGAGGGCTGCGGGAACTCCAGGGGGCCTTGGCATGTCGCTGTGCACGTGTTGTGTCCCGGATGGGCTTCTGCGGTCCCCCTCCAGTAGCACGAGCCAGCCCGATGCACGGAGGCTGCAGGGGACACGGCTGGCCTCCGTGTGCTGCGCGGGCTGGGAACTCAGGTGTGGTTTTGCTTCTGAAGTAGGGGCTTGGGAACCCTGGTGCTCTGAACTATGCCGTCCTCTGTCGTTCGTCACTGGAAGAGTACTGCTGTGCCACTAGGAGCAAGGAGGTTGCCCGACCAGAGGCTCCTGGGTGGCTCAGTCCGTTGAGTGTCCGCCTTCAGCTCAGGTCATGATCCCTGGGTCCTGGGATCGAATCCCACATCGGGCTCCTTGGTCAGCAGGGAGTCGGCTTCTCTCCCCATGCACCCCGCTTGTGCTCATGTTCTCTCTTTCTCTCTCTCTCAAAAGTAAAGAATGAAAGAAGGAATTGCCTGACTGGCTTTCCTCTCTTAAAGTCTGTTGACTAGTGAGCAGAAATTTAAGGTTTTAAAATTTTCAGGACAGAAAAATTAGAAAACCAAGGCAGGAAGTATCTATAATCAAAGCGAGAGGTGGGGAAAGTGAGCTTATAAAGTCCTGAGGTCCTGTTCTTGGTGTTTGAAGAGGGCGGGGCTGGCCACACTGACCCTGCCTCCCTAGCACTGGGCCGAGCCAGCCCATCTCGTCCAGCCCCCATGGGCAGTGTGGGTGACCAGAACAAGCTGGAAACAGCTGCTGGGGTAAGGATGGAGGCCATCCAGCCCCAGCCAGAAGCTCTTCCCTGTTGGACGAGCCCCATAGCACTGGCAGGTGCTTCCACCCGAGGCCAGGTCCTTCTAGCCGGGTTTAGGGGAGACAGCCTCCAGCACCCTCCTCGGGACAGGGTCCCCTGGGCCAGCCCCACCTCCTGACAGTGGTTGCCTTGGGCCGGGGTTTCCCACGCTTTAGCATGTGCAAGCCAGGTTTTTCTAATTTAGCTCAATCGCTGACTCCCAGGCAGGGACCAGGTGTGGGGATTTTATGGTTTAGGAAGGGAGGGGGTTGACGGTTATGATACAATTGCTAACACAAACCCCCAGATGTGGTAACACCCTTTTCTATCCAGTGGTAGCTGGCTTGGTTCTGTTTCCACTTGGTACCTTATAGCACCAGGGGAGTCATGGTGAGCAGACAAGTCCCATGCCAGGAAAATCCTCTGACAACCTCCAAGACCTCCAGAAACTGGTCATTAACGTAGAGAAAGAAACCTTCACAGGCTTGGAGGCGTGGCTACATGTTAATGTGGAATAAAATTTTTTTTTTTTTTAACGAATTCTATTTTCCATGCATCTTAATTTGGGGGCACATTTAATACACTTTTGTGTATCATGTTTTCATCCCAGTCTCGCCTCTGAGATTTAGACCAGGTGCTTCTTTTAGCTTGTTCTAAAAAGCTACCCGACAGAGCCCCAGCACGGGAACTGCTTGTCCTCAGGATCCGGCCCTTGCACTGGGGGCCCCTGGGGCCAGGACCCTACCGCATTCCGTGGGCCCCTCTTGTCTGTGGACAAGACCGCTTCACGGTGAGATGGGCACCCGTTCAGCACTGGTTCATCTTTTAAGGCTGGTCACATGTGAGTGCGGACGTAAGCCATACGCAGTTAAAGTTTTTGTCAGGTTAGAACTTAATAGTGGAGATTTCCCGTAGTTCAGCTTCTTATCTTGGAAAATTTCCCAAGTTTGATTAGTAACAAGTTAATTGTCTGGGTTTTCCTGCCAAGGAGCGTGAGGCTGTCCTTCACGACCGGAAGTCCGCAGGTGTGTGCCGCCGCCACCACCGGGGTCCTCCGAGGGGTGAGGGCGGCGGCAGCTGCTCAGGAAAGCACAAGCAAACCGGGTGTGGAGTAAGATGTGTCTCAATCTTCTTGTGAGACTTTTTAGTAGAGGGCATTTTCTAAGAAAAAACCGTTGTGTGTTGTATTTGGAGTTTGGGGGGCTTGCCTTGTGCCGATCCGCTTATTAAAGTGTCGGCAGGACCATCTGCTGCTGGCCTCCGACGGAGAGCCAGCCGTCCCGGCACAAAGAAGCATTTTAGGGAGGGCAGCGGCTCCCCCTTCGAGCCCTTGCGAAGGCCAGCACTGTTTTGAATTCATTTTTCTCTAAGAAATAGTTACTGAATGAAGCCATTGGTCTTGAAATCTAAATGTTTCTTTAATAATGAGATACCGTTTGAAGTTCTTTCCTGTTAATATCTTCTAACTCCACATTTACTTCTCAAAAGTAACGTCGCTCCATTGTACATGTAAGCATCGTCATGTAGCCTTTACAGTCCGGGCAAAGCAGGTAAAAAGGTGGAAGTAGACTTTGCCAGAAGCAGGATTTCACAGAGCTGAGGAGAGGCAGACTTGAGGGAAACTGAGAGCCCTCTCAGATTCAGGGTGTGCACACGCCGTCCTCCCCTTGTCAGCTCCTCTGCCCCTCGAGGTGCTCAGAGCAGGGAGCCTGGGCCTCTCCGCTTGGTCTCTGGGCTAGAGTGGGGGCTTCCTCCACGGATGGCGCCCCAGGAGGCGCGGTGTGAGCCCTGCAGTGTGAGAGGCGGTGTGAGCCCGGCGGCGTGGACGGTGGTGTGGAAGGTGGGTGGTGGGTGGTGGGTGCAGATGGTGGTGGGGGATGGACGGCAGTGGACCCCAATGGCGGTGTGAACGGCGGGTAGTGGGGACAGCGGGCGGTGGGTGCCTACGGTGGTGGACCCCAGCTGCTCCTTCCGGTGTCTTCTCACAGGTGATCGTTTTCAGCAGATGAGTTCTGAGTTTTCTTTCCGAAGTGACTGCAATGTTCCCTTTTAAATGAAATATTTAACACTTTAATAATTCCTTCGTCACAGCTATTAGCTTGTAGCTATGAAATCCAGCTGCATGACGGTAGTAAGATCCGCCTTTGCCAACCCTGCCGGCGAGTAGCGTCTTGTAGCTTCTGTTCCAAGGCCTCAGAAAGGATTCTCGTGCTTGTGTCAGTCTGTTGAACACCCTCTCTGCAAAGGGCCTCTCCTGCAAGCCCTTCCAGAGAGTTACGGGGAAGTCCCTTCCAGGTGAGCGAAGGTCCGCACTGTGTCCTGGAGGACGGTCCCCCCGGGCTGTGCACTTCAGGGGGCTGAGTGAGTGCTGGGAGGCGGCGGGACCACGAGGACGTGAACAGCATCATCACTCCCTCAGGCCCTCACCGGAGATGGCTCTGTAAAATCAGAAATGCCTCCTAGAGAGGCTCATCACACCAGCTCACCTGGGTCCCCAGCCCCACAGCCTTCACAGGGCACAGCCCTCCTGCCCTCCCAGCTGCTGCTCACCCCGGGCCGCCATCTCCCCAGGAAGGGAGGCCCCAAGCCCTCTTCCTGTCAGGGTCCTGTGGCCGCTGGGGCGCCGCTCACGGGCGCTGGTGTCAGTCCTGCGCACGGCCTGAGCGTGTGTGTAGTGCAGGCCGCGGCAGAGGCGGGAGCTTTGTCTCAGCCTCCCTCATGCCCACAGCAGCAGGCGGCTTCGTGCGTTCATGAGGTTTGACCTGACGCTCTTCCCTGGACTTGGAAAAAGTCTGATGTGCAGAGAGGCAGCGGGAGCGGACGGTGGCGGTTCCGCGTCCGGCTGGTGGCTCTCACGGTTCTCCCGTACTGTAAATGAGGCCTTACAAAAATCGCCAGCCTTGCTGTGATACTACCTCGTTTGTAAACCTTCCGACGCCCATTTATTGATTAGAGCAAGCTAACAACACTGCACTTAAATTAAGCAGGAAATAAAGAGCTGGTGAGAATGTACTTTCAACCCTAGAGCGGCCACACTGCCTTTTGGGGGCAGCCCATGTGGAAATCGGCCCCAGGCCTGCTGACGCCAACACGGGAAGGGGCCGATCAGCAGGGGGAGAGGGAGGAGGCGCGAGGGTCAGGGTGCCGGAAGACGGGCAGGGGTCCGAAATCAGGAGCAGCCCCGGCTCAGTCCAGCTGTGCCGTGCGTGTGGTTTCAAGCCCCAGGGGTGGGGGTGGGGGGATAATTAAGAACAAAGGTGGGGGACGCCTGGGTGGCTCAGTTGGTTAAGCAGCTGCCTTCGGCTCAGGTCATGATCCCAGCGTCCTGGGATCGAGTCCCACATCGGCCTCCTTGCTCATCAGGGAGCCTGCTTCTCCCTCTGCCTCTGCCTGCCATTCTGTCTGCCTGTGCTCGCTCTCTCTCCCTCTCTCTCTCTGACAAATAAATAAATAAAATCTTAAAAAAAAAAAAAAAAAAAAAAACAAAGGTGGGCGCGAAGCCTGAACGCAAATGGTGTGCAGGGTATGGAGTGAGTCCCGGAGGGGACCGCGGGGGTGAGCGAGTATCTTCCTCATCAAGGACATCTGGCTCCCTGCTTTCAGGGCCTGAGTAACTGTGTCCAGGAAGCCCTCCTGGAGGCACCAGAAGGCCTTTTCAGAGCCTTAGGGAGGGAGCGGCGCTTCTCCAGCAGCTCCTTCTGTCTGGCCTGAGACCTTGTGCTCCTGGGGCCGGCATCTGCTGCATTTCCCTCTCCAGGGGGACAGAAGTGCCCCTTTGTGGCTGCCCAGCCCGGTCTGCGTTCAGATATGTGCCTCACTTCCAGCTCCCCCGTGGGATAACAGTGTTAGGTTCCGGAAGTCCTCATCCCGCGGTGAGTGTTTCTCCGAGTCAGGGGCCCCAGGCTGAGCAGAAGGGAGCCACAGAGCCCCTGAGGGGTGGTGGCTCTGTGGGCCCCGTGGCCGCTGCCCTCCTTGGTTCTGGTTCCACCGGGGGCGTGGTGGCCAAGCCCGCTCAGGGGCCGTCCGTGCACTTTGCCCTCCACTCTTCAGCTCCACCGATCAGCTGCATTTTGGCATTTTGGTGACTATCATGGGCCGAAGAGCCTGGTTCAGACGGCGTCTGAGTTCACTATTTCCTGTTTGCTGCCCGGCCGTTGTCCCTGGTGTTTGTTTATTCTTTGTCCTGTGGACCACATGCTAGATGAGGAGTTTTAGCTTCAGCTCTGATTCGCTTAAGCCGACAGCTTTGTCGAGCTGCTCTGCGAACCTGTGCACCCAGGCGCTCTAGACAGTGCGTCCGTATTATACTGTAATTTCTGTCCCTCTCACCCTCCCCAAGACACGTCCAAAGTCCTGAGAGAGGTAAGTATATATACGTGACCATACAGTTTACATGTAGTGTGTATCACACTTGCAAGTGTGTGTCTGTGTTATGTGTGTGTGCCCTGTGCAAGAACTAGTGCTCTAAAGGAATTTACTGAAACAGATCAGACTCTTAGGAGAGTTTCTGCAAGGTGCTTCAGTCTATCCAAGTTTGACATTCCTAAGTTAATAATGATTTTTGTTTGAGACCCATAGTTGCCTATTTAAGAAGTATTTTTGCTGTTGTAATTAACAACTTTTAAAAGTTTTAGGTCATGTATCCATAGGTCGGCCTGACCTAGAGCTCTAGCCAAGGGAGAAGGTGAGAGGGCCAGCATGTTACTCATCTTTTTGATTTAGAAAGTATGAGCAAGACTGGCCACACATCACTGTCGGTATCCTGAGGTTGCAGACTCACATCAGGATGAGCCCGCCCCACTCCTCATTGTCTAAAGAGTGTTGCCAGGTGCCGGCCCTTGGCAAGGATATCCCATGATCGTGTTGGCAAAGCTAACCAGAACCTTTAGGAGGTATCTACTTTGGCCCAAAATGTGGTTTCTCTTTGAAATACTTGGGTGAGTGAAGCTCTACATTCTTGGGGGGACCCCCAAACAATGGAAGCAGCCGGTGGGAAGGAAGATGCCGCTTCAGGTCCTGGATACCAAGCTGATACTCCACACACCTAAGGTAGATCCCGCCCTGGGATTGCTGTGGAAGAGGTTAAATATTCTCGTAACCCACAGGGTCACTTACACCTACCCTGAGTTGGTAGTACATGCCTCCTCCCACAGAGGAGAGTTGAGTCTGTCGATTGGTACCAGCTCCTGAGGTGCTCGTGTGGCTAAACAGGACCACAGCCTGCTGGACCCCAAGAGCAGGCACGGCGTTCTGTGCCCAGAGCCATCTGACGATTCAGTCATCCCCACTGGCTCCTGGGAAACCTCATTCAGTGAAAGTTTCATCCCAGATCTGGGGAGGTGATCAGATCCCATGTCCCCTGAGGTTTCCATAATTCAGGCAATCAATCAGCCAATCAATACACACGTACATACATACATACTCGAGAAGGTCTTAACTCAAGGTGGCGGTGGTCACAGTGTGATGTAAACGAGCTTAAGAGGTGGCTTGAATGTCAGCTACTTTCAGACCTTGTACTGGCCAGGACAGCGTCTCTACTACAAGTAAATAATATTGATAATTGAAATTGTCACAAGTGCTCCATGATGGGGAAATATTTGCATGAAAGTAGGAGTGTTCATCTGGCATGGTAATTACAGCAAGCCAGAGGAAGTTCCTGTTACGGAGAAGTCCCCCAGTCACATTCACACATTTCAGTGGATCACCACAGGTTCCTCACGATGGGTGGGTGTGGAGAGGCTGTGCCGCAGAGCAGCCCAGTGTCAGATTTCCGCCTACCGAGAAAAGTGAATCACATTGTCCGTTTCCTGAATTTTTCATTTGAAATGCACTTTGAAAAAATGGAATCTTCGATCAGGTCTGTATTTTAAAGTGAAAAAAAAAAAAGACTCTTCACTTAAACGTGCTTTCAAAATCTTTATCCCCACTGTGGGCGTTAGATTAACGCGGGTTGCTGTCAAAGAGAATGTTTAAATATTTCTGTTGTCATAAAATGTATATTCACACTTTATAGGCAATGTTAATGCATTTTTAAATGCATTTTTATACCATCCTAGAAATAATAAATAGAGTTATCTCTACCACCTGGGTTTGTAGAAAAATTATACTTTAATAAAAAACGTGCATAGCACTGGACTGTAAGTTAATACATCGAACACATCAGCGTCAGAAAATTGGTGGCCGTGATGCGGTGAAACTGTGTGCAGGAGCCAGAGTGGAGCCATCGTTACTTAACGTAAATTTCCTCATCACATACGAGGTTTCCCTGCATCTCTTAGGTTCAGGCTGACTTGGATAGAAGCTTTCCAAGTCTGCGTTCTTCTTGAAAGGTTGTGTTTCTGTGTCGGAGTGGAAAAATCCCACCTCTTCCAGAGGCCATTGGTGTGGCTCTGGGACACACGATGGCTGTCACCCGGACAGAGCAGACCCCCCAGGGCTCAGCACGCCGGGCATCATGTCCTGCCCAGTGCCAGGCCGTACAGTGCTTCTGAAGACTGACGTAGGGAAGGCAGGTCTTAAGCCTAAAGTACATCACTCAGTTATGAGCTCTCATCATGAGAAACCAGGTTTGTCCTGCCCTGCCAGTAGTAAGGTAAAGGCTGATTGTGTTTGGAAAGTCCTGTCTCTGGCGAGTCCTGCCCGTGCCCACCCTGCCCCCAGCATAAAGAGCTACAGTGTCTCCGTTACTATGGCAACTACTTTTTCGTTTCTTGAGTACTGCTGGTGATCGTCACACAAAACACAGTGTGTAAAGGACCCGTCCCTAGACATGTGTGTGCGTGCGTGTGCGGGTCATCTGTGTTTTCTAAACCCGCGTTCATTCCTCAGCTGGCCTGTGGTCAGCCTTCCCTTGGATGGTCAGAGACCCAGACACTGAGCTCCGAGAAGCACAGGGCTCCTGGCTCGGCCAAGACCTACTTTTCCGAGCAAATTCGCGTCTCTTCCTCTTCTTGGAATCAAATATGCAAGAACCAACATAAGTGGCACATCCCCCCCTTTTTTTCCTCGAGAATTGGGCCTTTGATGTTCAAGAGCAGCCAGTATTAAAGGCCGTCCCGAGCTGGCCGTGGCCACCGCGCCTGTTTATGGCCGATGTAAACCAGCGCAGATCTCACCGAGGATGATGGCATCATTAGTTTGTGAATCGCATCCTTGAAAATAACTGTGGAGGAGCCAAATCGGTTTAAAGGAAGATAACGGAATGGTTTAAGCTGCTTAGGTTGAATGCCAATTATGTTTTAATATTCAACTGAGCATATTTTACTAAGAAAAAAGGCCGCGTTGACGCATGCATAACTCATTGGCCGCGTCGGCCAGCTGTGCCACTCCACTCCGCGAATCACTTTGTGCATTTTAGTGGTATGGTAATTTAGTGGAGAACTACCTGAGTGATGGCATTTTCAATGAGCAGGTAATCTACAGAGAATTTTTATATGGTTATGAGTTCTGTGCTTCAGCCTGGCAACACAAAAATACATCAAGACCAATTACGGTATCAACTTTCAGCACGGTACCCTCGCCACGCAAGTGCATGTATTTCTGCCCCAGGCATTTCAAATTGCATCTAATTTGAAATCTTTGGGGTTTTAATTAAATTTCAGAATATATGGAATTCTTCATTAGTACCTGCTCTGAATAGCAGATGATCCTTCTCTCGGTCTCGTTAAAGAAGTAGGCTGTGGTAAATAGCGTGTTCGGGAACTGATCATTTGTGGGGCCTGGGTATTGGAACAGAAATAGTGAAATGCAAAATAATATCAAAAAGATTATTAGTCCAGGGAGAGTCTCTTGATTTGTATTTTAATGGAATTTTACATTTCTCTTAATGATTTGCAAATTGTCCTCTGATTATAAGATGCATTAAGCTTTTCATTTTAATGGCAAAGACACAGCCATTAGCAGAATTTTTTTTTTCTGTCTTCTTTTTAGAGTGCTTCCCTGCAGCAGATAAATATTGAAACCATTAACACCTTTTGATGTTCCCCACAGCCTGCATCTCAGACCCAGGCGCGGCTCCTGTGGTCGCTGGGTGTTAACACCTGGCTGGGGGCCCTGCCTCTTCACCGGCCACATTTTCTTTTCTAGCACACAGGATCCGTTTTTAAAATTTCAGTGGTGGGTCTTGTTTATTTGTGTTAAAGCTAATGCATTTAAATATTATTAATGGCCCAATTTGTATTAATAAAAGCTGTTCTCCTCAGTGTGAAGGTTGCCGATGCTCACGGCTCCTACCCCACGCTGGTCTGTTGGGCTGGAGTGAGGGAGGGCTGAGCCGCGGGCACGGGGAATGCAGAAGGCAAGTTTCGTCTTACTTGCTTCTGGGGAAGTCTGCGAGCAGGGAGAGAGACGCACGGAATTTGCCGTGCCTGCCAGCTGACCCAGGCTGACCACGGCTCGACCCCATTCGCAGGCCACTTGCCTCTGGTTTGGCCTCTGAGATAATGTCTTGAAATTTATGCCAAGACGTCTTGTCCCTAGAAAGTGAATGCCGTTGACGTGACCGGAGCTACAGGCAGAAATTACTGTTTGTCCCCACGCCCAGCTGTGCTCGGGCAGCTCGTTGCTCTGACCCAGGACACGGAGGGATGAGGGCACAGCGCTGCTCTGGGCGAAAGCATGTTTCCTCAGGGCTCTAGGAAGTTGGCAGCCCCATTCGAGAAACCAGGGCCGCCTCCCAGTAGAGCCAGGTGAGGCCCGTGCCCCTTTGGCCCCCTGATGTCCAGGGCAGATTGTCACTCCAGGCCGGAAGAGCTGATCTGCAGGGTGTGTCCATCTCATCTGCGGACCTTGGCCCGGCCCAGGCCTATGAGGACATGAGGGGTGAAGCCGGACTCTTGTGTGTAACTCTTGTCGACCTCTCCTGGTTCGGGGGACTGAGGGGGTCCTCTGGGAGGTGTCCAGATGCTGGTCCCGGCATGACGCTGATGCCGCCACTGTGTGTGTGTCAGGGACGCCCGGTGCCAAGCTGGGCCTGCGTGGAGCCTGGGACTTCTGCTGGGTATGTGGGAGCCAGCACTGTCCCTGGCGGGCACACCGAGGAAAGATCTGCACCCTTTGTCCTCACCTGGGCTGTGGGAACGCGTCCCAGAAGCCGGGCGGCCTACACAGCAGAAACTTACCCTCTCACAACTCTGGAGCTGGAAGTCCAGCGTCAAGGCTTTTCCCGCGCTGCCCTCCTGCTGCCCCTTCACGTGGCTGCCCGTCTCGGGACAAATTCCCCTGGGGTCTCTGCGTGTCTTCCTTTCCCCGTTATAGGGACACCAGCGTCGGGTAGCCCGGGCCCTCCCTAATGGCCTCCTGGCCATCACCTCTGTAAAGGCCTTTCTTTAAATGGTCACTTGCTCAGGGCCTCCCAGCTGTTGGGACTTCAGCTTGGCATTTTGGAAGACACAGTTCCACCAGTAACAGCCTTCCGGAGCCCTGGTTCCCCATCTGTAAGGAGGACATGGACGCACTTGCAGTGACGTGTAAAGCTGTCCCGGGGATGACACGGGACCACCAAAGACCCTGCGCCAGCACACCTGCCGCCTTCACCACAGATGGAGCGTGTCCTCCAGAGCCCGGCGATCCGCGGGGGGCCTCCAAGACCCCTGGCGCTGCCCCGGCGTCCAGGCCAACCAAAGGCTTAGGCCCTCCTTCTGCAGTGCTCGTCTTGGCATCCCGCAACTTCCCAAGGACGCTGGCCGTGCCCAGTGAGTACAGGACGTGTGGCGTGCGTCCCCACGGCGGGTCGCGCGGAGCCACAGTAGAGGGCCGGCGTGTCCGGAGAGAGTGCACGGCGGAGCCGGCGAGGAGGACGGGGCGCTTCCACCCGTCCCGGCTCTGGCGGAGACCAGCCCGCCATCTGGCTCGTCCTGGATCTCCACTGCCGATACCTGTCCGCTCACTCGCTCCAGCCCAGAGACGGTGTTCTGCTTCTTGGATGGTCTCTAGGTGTGGGCCCTCGTCCTCTGGTGAGACACCTTGGGGTGCAGTTCTGGTTTAGCCCTGGGGTGTCTGCTCCCGGCGTGGCGCTGTGGGACACGGGCCCGGCGGCTCCGGCTGCTGTGGGAGGCCTTGTGCAGGGTTAGCTGGAGCCATTTGCCGCGCTGTGAGCACACGTGGTGTCCGAGTCCGCCAGCCGTGGCTTGGGACCCCGTCGCCAGCGCGGCTGTTTGCTCTGCAGAGAGGAAGAGAGGGGATGTCGGCCAGTGGGCCAGCCCGGCCTCCACGGCAGGACGCGTGCAGAAGAATGTGTCTTGCATTTCTTAGCTAATTCCTGGCAGGCTGGTGTTCTTGTTACTTCCGTCTTGCAAGGAGAAGCTAAAAAAATACCTGTAATTATCTTGAATGTTCTGTTCCTTGGCAGTAAATGAGGCCTCCGGAGGCAAGCACGAGCCTTTCACGGAGGTGCCGCCTGAAGTCGGAGTGTCGTCTCACTTGCTCTGTCTCTGGGCCGCAGTCCTGGATTCCCCAGCCCTGGGAGGTGACTCACTCACCTCCCGGCAAGCCTGAGGTCCCCGTAGCCCTGGCTGGGCCTGCGGTCTCCGCACTGTCCAGACCCGTTTTGCAGAAGCACCCGTGAAAGGTTCATGAAGGGAGGTGAGTTCCCTGTCTGTAGACCAGCCCTTGGAGCGCACCTTCCCGGGCCTGCCTTTTCTCCCCATACAGCACACAGCCATGCTTGTCGACGGAACTGGTTTCGGCTTGCTGGGGTGCAGGGTGGAGGAGATCCAGAAAGATGGAACCTTGCGTGAAAAATCAGGGGGGACACCTCCCCGGGCCTGGGACCAAGCGCAGAGGTCTTAACAGGCCCTGGGTCCTGAGGCGGCAGGCTCTCCCGGGGGGGGCTGTTGCAGAGCCCACCCCCAAGCCACCTGCACCCCAAGGCCAGGGCCCTTCTGTAAGGCCTTTCTCGTGGCCTCAAGGGAAGCAGTGCCAGGCTCATCATCCCGCCCTGGGCGCTGCATGGGCGCCACTTGGGAGACAGCTCCAGGGTGCCTAGAGAGCCTTGTGAGACCCTTGACCTTCTAAGTCCCGCAGTTTTAACCTTGGATCCTAGAAGCAAAACTTCACACTCTGAGTTTCCGTTGGAGAGCGGAGCTGTGTGTGCTCTTAAAGCGTGTGGGACGGTTCTCCGGGAGCTGCTTACAGCTCGTTGGTCTTCCTGACGGACCAGGCTGTTTCTCCCTCTCCTGCCAGACACCTGCCGCACCCAGCCAAGGGTGTCCTTGCCCGCCCTGCGGCCTCCACACCTTGCCAGGGGAAACCAGCAAAACAGCCCTCCCACCAGCGCCGTGCTGTTCTCTCGTCCCTGTGCTTGCCGCTGTCCTGCGCAGAGAATACCCGGGGCTCTGGGACGGCCGAGCACAAACAGGGTCTGGGAAGACAGAAGCAGACCTACATTCAACTCTAGACGAACCTGACTAGGTCAGTTGATAAAACCTCAGTTGTACCGGGTGTTAGGATGTCTCACCAGCAAAGACTGCATGACCTACAAGCTGGGGAAACCGTAAAGAAACCGGCTTCTTTCGGGCAGGACCCTTCCAGCCTTCAGTGGGGCACATATGGGGTCCTGGTCACAAGCTCTGTAATTATGAACTTCCTGAACTTCTCCAAGTACGGAAACTTCTCCCACAGCTCCTCTCCCTGTTAGCGCGTGTGGGATGCTGATGTTCCCCACAGTGCCGTTTGGGGAGCCCTGGCCTATGGAAGCACCATAAAAATGACTAAGATTTCCCAGCCTGACCTCTGGACACATGGGTAGATTCCAGGAAATTTCCAGCTTTGTAGAGAACCCCTGGGAGGCATTCTAGACCAGGCAGCCCTCCTCTCCCTGGACCAAGTATGTTCTGGCCCTTCTTTCTAAAGAGCAGGGGGAAGGAGGTGTGCAGGAGTCAGGATTCCCCCTTCCCCAGTGCCCTGGACATAGTTGTTAAATGTCCTTTGATTAGTTATTCCATTTTAAACCCTGGGTCAGAGGTCGTAGAAATTTAGTGCAATATATTTATGGAATTCCTTCCCTGGATTTAAAAAAAAAAAAAAAAGTTACCCTCTTCAAAGGAAAGATCAATAGGGAGGAAAAGATGATCCTGAGTGGTGAGGTTTGGGGACTCTGGGCCTGCCATGATGGGTGGGGAGCAGGTGCCACCCACTGACAGAGCCCTAGGCCTGACGGTGGAGACTGGAGTTCAGGTCATCAGTTGTTCAACAGATACCCTTTAAGCAATATGCAAAGCGCTCTTCTAGGCTCTGGGAATTTAGTAAAGAAAAAAAAAAATTCTGGGCCTTAGGGAGCTACTGTGCCAGCAAGAAATCTGTGTATAGGATCTGTACCCCTAGACTGTCAGGACGTGACCTGAGTGCCTTGGAGGAAGGGCAGCCAGGCTGATGGGATGAAGAGGGTGGGGCTTGGGGCGGGGATCCCTAAGGGCTCCTTTGAGAAGTAGGAGCACAGGAGGAGGGGAGATAGTGTGTGTGGAACTCAGAGGCTTAGGGACTTCCTCCTCTTAAATGTCAAGAGGAGCAAGAAAACCATGTAAATAAATACCTTTTGAATCACTTTTTATCAGATGACAAGAGGAGCAATTTCAAGGACCTCCTTCATTGTTGAGCACATTGAAGGCAAGTTGATCTTTTATGACTCTTATGAAATATTTGCTTCAGATAAAAGAAAATTCATAAGGGATTTGTGAGGTATAAATAATAAAGGGAAGTTTCATGATGCCCCACCCCGGTTAAAAAATGGAGCACTGGGCGCCTGGGTGGCTCAGTGGTTTAGGCCTCTGCCTTCGGCTTACTCAGGTCATGATCCCGGGGTCCTGGGATAGAGTCCCGTGTCGGGCTATCTGCTCAGCAGGGAGCCTGCTTCCCCCCTCTCTCTCTGCCTGCCTCTCTGCCTACTTGTGATCTCTCTCTGTGTCAAATAAATAAATAAAATCTTTAAAAAAAAAAAAAATGGAGCACCGCCAGCACTGGCGAGTTCCCTGTGTGCCCTCCCTGCTCATGCCTGCCTGGCCCTCCCTGCGGCTCCATGCTGTGCCTTATGTGTGAATGGAGTAATACTGAGCTCTCCCTGTGACCCACTTGTTCAGTCAACATTTCTGTGAGGTTCCTCTGGTTTTGAATTCTGTAGAGATGTTCACAAATAACCACCATACAACATCCCATCTTGTGAATGTGCCATAACGTGTTTCCTTCCATGTGCCCATACAACTGTGGGTTCTCGTCAGTCTCTGACTTTCTAATTACTGATGCTACAGATAGTCCAGTGCAGTGTTTCAGTGTTATAGGCAGAGTTGGTAGGCAGAGTACTGGGGAAGAGGGTGCCATGCAGAGAGAGGGTTCCAGAACTCTGCCTGGTGTCCCTGTGAGTTTGTTGCAGATACCAGGACACGCATGCATGCGGAAGCCGTAGGAGACCAGGCAGCAACTAGTGGGAGCTGAAGATGAGCAATTCCCAGAGGAATCAACATCACTAGAAATGAGAATTTTTTTCTTTAAAAGATAATTAACTCTTCACAATAAAATGGATAACGAATTTTGGAGGTTATAATATATGTAGAGGTAAAATAATAGCACAAAAAGTAGGACTGGGGAAATAACAATATACTGCTCTAAGGTTCGTTATGTTATTAGGAGCAAATATAATATTTTTTTTAATTTATTTATTTGTCAGACAGAGTGAGCACACAAGCAGGTGGAACGGCAGAGGGAGAGGGAGAAGCAGGCTCCCACCGAGCAGGGAGCCCGATGCAGGACTCGATCCCAGGACCCAAGAGCATGACCTGGGCCGAAGGCAGACGCTCAACCAACTGAGCCACATAGGCGTCCCAGGAGCAAGTATAATATTACTTGAGGCCAGACTATGATGAGTCAAAGATGAATATTATAAATCCTAGAATGCCACTCAGAAAACCAATATAAGCCAATAGATAATTCATATGCTAATAGAAAAGGCAAAGTAGAATATTCATTTTTAAGAATAACCTAAAAGGAAAAAGAGGGGAAGGAGAACAGAGAACAGATAGGACAAACAGCACCTTGATAGATTTAAACACAACCATATTGATAATTACGTTAAGTGTAAATGGTCTTAAGAGTCAAATAAAAGGCATAGATTGACAGATTGGAGGAGGAGAAAGCCAGGACCCCCCCAACTATATTTTTCTCCAATACACACATAATAAAAAGATACAGACCCCTGTACTAAAAGGTAAGAAAAATAAAGGCACATGTATCAGAAGGAATAAGTACAGTTGTCTTCATTTCAGCTTTCGTAGTTGTTTAAATAGAATATGGTATAGGACTTTGAAAATAACCGTTAAAAACTAACAAGTGAATTTAACAAGGTTGAAGATCCAATTTTAATGTCTAAAGAAAAATTAGTGTCAAAAGTATATTTATTAAAGGACTAACTTTAATGAAAGATATGTAAGACCTGTCCACTGAACAATATAAAACATAGCTGAAAGATATTAAAGAGGACCTAAATACATATCTGTTGATCATAGGAAAAGCCAATATTGCCAAGATGTCAGTTTTCATTGACTACTTTTTATGTTAAGTTCACTCGGGCTTTGAGATTCCCAGCTGATTCTGAAGTTCTATGGAAATGCAGAGGACCTAGAATATCTAAAATAACTTTGAAAACAGAAGTCCTAGGACTGGCATTACCTGATTTCAAGACTTAATAATCTTTTGTAATCAAGACACTATGGTACTGACGTGAAAATCAAAAGAGCAGAAGAAGAGAATTATTATATAAGTATAGATCTCTATTCTGTCTTTGAGGAAGACTCCCAATAGATCAGTGAGAAAAGTAGTCTTTTCAACAAGTAATGCTTGGGGGCACCTGGGTGGCTCAGTTGGTTAAGCGTCTGCCTTCTGCTCAGGTCATGATCCCAGGGTCCTGGGATTGAGCCCCACATTGGGCTCCCTGCTCCACGGAAAGCCTGTGTCTCCCTCTCCCACTCCCTCTGCTTGTTTTTCCTCTCTTGCCGTATCTTTCTCTGTCAAATAAATAAATATAATCTTTAAAAAATAAAAAAAGAAATAGTGCCTGAACAACTCGATATAACATCTGGAAAAAAAAAATTTCACCTTGACCCCCCACTCACACCATATGTAAAAATTAATTTGGTGTGTATCTGTGCCTAAATGGAAAGCTTGGACTCTAAGGCTTTGAGAAGAAATTCTGGAAGATACCCTCATGATTTTAATAGATATTTCATGTACCACAGAAAGATAAGGCTATGAACATACAAATAAATTTTATCAAAAGTAAAAGACATCATTTAGAAAATGAATAGGAAAGCCACAGAGTAAGATGAAATATTTGCAACACATATGCCTGACAAAGGACTTGTACATAGGACATGTGAAGACTCCTGTGACTCCGTAATAAAAAGTCCAATAAATAACCGGGAAAAAGACTTAGCCTCTTCAAAAAGGAGTATGTATGAGTTGATCCATAAATACCTGAAAACGTGCTCATTATGAAATTAAAGGCCCATTACTATTGGTGTCAGCACCCAAAAAATGAAATATTGAGGCCTAAATGTAACCAAGTATGTAATAGGTATATAGGAGGAAAACTGGAGGTGATGATAGAGAGGAATCCATGTTCATGGATAGGAAGGTTTTATGTCATCAAAATGTCAGTTCTTACCAATTTGATCTAAAGATTCAACACAATTGCAGTCAAAATTCCAGGAAGTCATTTTATGTATGTGTATCAGCGAACGGATTGTGAAGTTTATACAGAGACCCAGAATCGCCAGTAACACAATACTGAAGGGAAACAAGATCGACTGACGGACACAAGCTTACTTCAAGACTTACTAAAAAGCTACAATAGTCAAGAGAGTATGGTGGTGAAACAATTAACAGACCAGAAGTACAAAGGGCTCAGAAAGAGACTCCTGTACTACAGCCAACGGGTTGTCAGCAAAGACACCAACAGTCCCGTGGAAAAGAAGGTCATCTTTTCAGCAGACGGTACTGGAATGACAGGACGTCTGCATGCGAAGAAGTGAATATAGACAAACTTGCCAGCCTTCACAAAAATTTAACTCAAAATGGATCACAGACCTAAATTGAAAGACAAACCATAAAACTCCTAGAAGACAGGTGAAAACGTAGATGACCTTGGAGATGGTGATGACCTTTTAGATGAAATGCCGAAGGCACGATCCATGAAAGACATGAATGGTAAGTCGGCTCCCTTACAATTAAAAACCGACGCTCTGTGAAAGCCCATAACTAGAGAATAAGACAAGCCGCAGACTGGGAGAAAGTCTTTGCCAAAGACTCGTGTAAAGGACTGTTATCTAAAATCTACAAAGAACCCTTGACACTCAGCAAGAAAATGAACAAGCCAATTAAAAAACATGAGGCAAAGGCATGAAGAGACACCTGACCGATGAAGATACACAGGTAACAAGTATTCCGCTATCATCCCCCAGTGTCAGGGAAGTGCAAATTAACAGTGAGATGCCGCTACACATGTCCTAGAAAGGCCAACACCCAGAACGTGCACGACAGCACATTCTGGAGAGCGCTTGGAGCCACAGGAACGCTCTCATTGCTTGGGGGGCGGGGAGTGCAGAATGGTGCAGCTGCTTGGGAAAGTAGTTAGGCTATCTCTTAAAAACGAAACCTGCTCTTGCCATACTGTCTGGCAGTCCTGCTCCTTAGGACCTACCTACGTGAACAGAGAACTCCCGCACACACGTCGTAGAGCAGCTTTATTTATAATGGGAAAAGACATGGAGGGAACCAGGTTGACCTTCGGTAGGAGAACGGACGTCTGTGGGTCACCAGTGTGTTTCACGGGCTCCTCCACCACCCCATAGGTCATTGTCGTATCTTTCTCTGCCCATGCTGGCCATCCCCGTCTCATGGGCACGGTGGGGGTTTGGGGAGCCTCAGACCCAGGTTTTTGGGCTCTGACGCCAGATTCTGCTAAGCTGGGAAGCTGTGTGGGGGCTTTGCCGGCGAGTTTCCATTCTGCAGTGAGAACAGTCCTGTCTAGACAGCTTCCCCTTCTGGTTAGAAGACGTCACAGAATCTGTGTCCACGTGGGCCCGGCGCGCACACAGCCCGGCGGACAGAGGCGCTCTGTGGCACTTCCTGGAAGGGCTGTCTTGGGGCGGGCACAACAGGCCCACTGTGCGGGTAAACATGGAAACACACTCTTGGGAAAAGGGGGAGGACGGGCACAACAGTTTTTCACGTATAGGAATGCTGGCTGACACGCAGATGCGTGAGCCTCTGTGCGGCACATCAGCAGCAGATGGGGAAATGATAATTAAGTGATCTATAATGAGATCATTCAACTTTGGTCATTCAGCCCCTGACTACGGGCACAAAAGCTCTGTCCTGCTCAGGACGCTGCCACCTGCCTGCAGATGTGGCCAAGTCAAAGGGCCAGTCACACCCTGCTGGTGGGCTGGGCCACACGATGGTGTACACGTGGGCTGTTGACACCCCCCAGAAACTCAAGGGGCAGAGCATAATGTTTGTATTTGTGTAATTCTTTATTTTTAAGCAGCAGCGTGGGGATTTGGTAGGACAGTGAGCCCACTTGGCCGCCCTCCGTGTTGATCGGCCAGGGTCAAGGGCCCCGGGGTTTGGGTTGTCAGCCACGCTGTCCTCACTGTGGCTTTTGGTGTCTCCTTGGCAGTCATGCACTTTCAGCTGAGACGGGCCTCCTCTCCCTGTGACCACAGCTTCCGTTCAGCCGGACCTCTGGGCACACACAGCCGCTCCGGAGAGCAGCGACTTTGCCTCCCAGGCGCGAACTGTTCCCAAGGGCCACGTGGGGCTGGTCCGCCTTGCACTGGGGACGACGGCTGTGGCTCCATCGGTGGCTTACACTCACTGAGCGCATCCCCTGTGACAGGGGCTCTGCCGGGCACTTTGGGCAGCTTTTACTTCATTTACTCCTCAGCGCTGGGGTCCTTGGTTTCACGCAGAGGACGTGGAAGTTGACGGACGGAACTGGCTCAAGGAGCTGGGCAGTGGCACGAATGAGACCTGGACGCACACCCCATCACCCCCCAACATGAGCTCTTTACTCGTGCCCTCCAAGGGGTGCCTTGGCCTCGGCGGTCTTTGCTGGCCGTGCTCTGAGCGCACGGAGCCCTGTGCCGGGGGCGGGGGGTCTGGCCGCTGCCTCGCACTTGGGAGCGGCCCCCAGTCATCGCGCCGAGCGCTCCGCAGACCCAGGAGGGGCCTCGGACAGACGCGGACGCTGCGCGGGGCCTTCCTTGAGGCGGCTTCGATTCTCCACTTGCTCCCGTTTGTTTTCTTGGGGCTGATTGTTCCAACACCAGAACTCGGAAGGCAGCATTCACGCTCGGACTGAGTGTGAAAGTGGTGTCGGCATTTCTCCACGAAATCTTCGAGTGGAACTTGAGCCTGTGATAGATAAAATGTACGTCTGAGACGTTTATAAGTTAAAAGATGCGTGCACACCGGATACTGCAGATTCAAAATGGAACACACTCAGTTTTGTCTCCCTGCTGTTGAAAGTGCAGCTCTCCTCTCCACACCCCTCCCTGCCCCCATAATATGGTAACGGAGTTTTGGCTGAAAGAAAGGAGTAAGAATTAAATTGCTGCATTTGAGTGGGGCCTGGGGTGTGAGAGAGACGGGTGGCGAGGTTCTTCTGTGACTGCAGGTTTTGACTTTCGAGGCCACTGTCCCCGCTCTGAGACCTCTGATGCTTGTTTTTGAAAATTTGGAGAGCAGCGGACTGGAGGGCGGTTGTCATGGACCGTCCCATTCCTACAGTTGGTGACGTCAGGGTGAAGGAGACACCGGGGGCCCAGGGGGGGCCCCACCTTGAATTCTGAAACCCCGTGATGCCATCGGGAAGAGATGCACGTGCGGTGGCCCGGGCGACCGTTACTTCTGCTGTTGGCACTCGTGTTCCTTTCTGGCTGAACCCCGGGCTGGCGCCCAGTGACCCCTAGAGAACGCCGACTGGCTCTCGGGGCAGGGCCGTAAATGCACTGTCATCTGCCCGTGCCCTCTTGCCTCACTTCCGCCAACTGCAGGCACCAGCTCTGCACCACGTGGACATGGGTGGGGGAGAAAGGCTCAGGGATGGAACCAGATCTTTTCCCGGTCGGGGGTCTGAGTGGAAAGGCCTGTGTGGAGCCCTGGGGAGCAGGTGGGGCTGGTGGCGGCTGTTGCTGCTGGGGTGTGGTGCGGAGAGACCTGGACGGGAGGAACGGCCCCAGGCCCCACCCGCAAGTGCAAACAGGCCTCCCTGCCGCCTCCCGCCGGCCCTCCCCCGTCACCGGGCGGTGATGTCTCGTGCGTGCACACTGTCCTGCCTTCTGCGTACTCAAGGGTAGCCCTGGCAGAGGACGGCTCGGTCAGGTCACCTCTGCTTTCAGTGCAGAGCTGTCTCCTGGTGCTGCGAGCCCAGACCCAGAGCTCCCGCGGCCCGCTCTGCGACATCTGCCCCGGAGCCCTGGGCTCCCCTGGGGCTTGCGCGACCCCGCCCCGGCCCCCTCCCGTCCTGGCTCCCAGGCAGCCGCCGCTGACTGAAGAGTCAGTAAAAAAACTAAGAAACTAATTCACTGATGAGTCTGAGCACGCTTCTCCTGCACATTGTGTGAGCTTGAACTGGGGACATCGCCTCTTACTTAGGACAAGCGCTCTCGCTGAGGTTACGTCAGCAGCCGCGCTCTTGGGCACCGACCCTGCGCCTGTGGTCCTCCAGCACCCCGGGTAGGCTTCAGTGGTCCGGGCGGGTCTAGGCCCATTTTCCGCAGCAACAGCACTGAGCTGGGGACAGCAGCCAGGGCTCTGCTGACACTGTAGCCAGCCTTCAGCCAAGCAGCAAAGTTCTCTGACCCTGTGCCCGCCCCACCCCGCCCCCCGCCCAGGTCAAGTCCACCAGCCCGAGAGCCCTCGGGCTCTGGGCACCTGTTGTGTGGGCCTCCAGCCTGGACTTGGCAGAGAGGCCCAGGGACTGCTAGCAGGTAGGGGTCTCTCAGGTGCCCAGAGCAGCGGGAGGACCCCCGAGCTCCTCTGTTGGTCATGAGATCAGGTAACAAATCGAATGTCCAGTGTTAAAAGCTCAGGCAGCCAGAGGTGTGCAGTCTTACGGGGCGGCCCACACAGCCCCTCCCTGCGCCTCGGCCCCAGGCCCTGAACCAACCCCTGCCCCACTTAACCCCCCCACCCCCACCCCCCGGGCTGGGCAGCAGGTGGTGGCAAGCCCTGTCCACTCCTGTCCCTCCCTGCTCAGAAGAACTTTCTTAGCACCTGGTCCGTGTGGTGCCCTGGCCAGCCCTTTGCCTGGCCTTCTGTCCGTCCTTGTCACCCCTGCCGAGGGCACACATGTTCCCCGTCCTGTGGGGACCCCCTTCACCCACACCTGCACGGCCCGGTCCTCATTTGAATAGGTGAGAGCCAAAGTCAGCCACACAATTGGAGCTGGATTCCATCACTCAAAATTCAGTCACAACTTCTTTTGAATTCTTCAGCTGCCCTGCGGCAAAGGCTCAATGTTGATACTGAGATTAATCCCCAAAGAGCCCCTCATTTCTCTGCAGAGAAATTAAAGCTTGCCAGTTTTCCTTTTGCCTGTCCTCCTGACAGCTCTGTCAGTAATGATATGCCTTCTCTGTGGCATAATCCCTGTCCTACGGTAAAGAATAATTCATTAAGAAATTAAGGGCTTAGTGCCTTTCTGTTGCGTTGGTCTTCAAAAGTTAGCTAAAATTATTTAACAAACCTCAGGGCAGTTTCACACAAGCTGGGTAGCGGCATGGGTGGGGACGGCCCAGACCCACCCAGCCCCTGGGGATGTGTCCGTATATCCAGAAACTGATTCTGGGGACAGCGGGATGGGGCCCTGGTTCAGGACGGCGTGAAGACTTGCGGGAGCTGCTGGTGAAGCCGGCAGGGCGCCCTTCCCCTGACTCGGGAGGGCTGTCAGGAGGCTTCTGGAAGTTTCTGATGGGGCGCACAGCAGAACTGGGTTCAGAGCCGGGTGGGGTACGTGCACACGGTATTGTGTGTTTAACAACCGCTGGTGTGCTTAGCATGAAATGGCGTGGGTCCCGAACAGTCCCAGCGGGTCCCATCTCTGCCCCGTGACTGATGCCACCAAAGGGAAGGCGTGACTTGATGTCAGCGGTGGCCGACTCAGGCGGAGGAGGGGCCGGTGGCGCTGGAAAACAGCATCCTGCATATACTGATAACACTGTGTCCCTTTAAATCCAGTTTTCCACCTTTTTGTTGTTTTGTTTACGAGGTCGTGCCTGGGAGCGAACACTGCCCCGTTCTTTCGAGGGGGGTGTCTGTGGGGGCTTGGGGGGGCGGTGTCCTCGTGGACACCCTGGCAGTGTCCTGGCCACAAAAGCTGGGAGAATTTGTAAGGGGAGACAGCAGGTGCCCCGAAGCAGTCCAGCACAGGGGAAGCAGGGGCCGGTGTGGTAGGACAGGAGGACGGCAGACCCGGGCTCGGCTCCCCGCCGCCCCACTGCACCCCCATGCTGGGAGCGCGCTCGGGGCGGCTCGGATCGCCGACTCCTCCCACTCGGCGTTTCCGCGGGGCGGCCTCTCTCTGGTTCGACGTTGTTCAGAAACCATTAACACCTGCTCAGAGTCAGGTGTTCTGCTTTGAGCTGAATGACAATTATTTGAATGGTAAAGGGTGTTAATATATAATTATTCACATTCATACCAGGACATTCACAGTTTAATCATTTCTCTGTAGGCTTCCTTAAGTTTGAGCTTACAGTCTTAGGCATAATTCTTTTGTTAAATAAGTTTCGGGCACTCTAATTATTGGGAAGGTGACTACAAAGAGGGCCAGGTGCACTGGTAAGGCTGTCCCACCCCCTCACCTGCGGCAGCCTCCCTGCACTGGGGGTGGCAGAAGGATCGTTTCCGAGGGCTAATAGTCCAGTCCGCCTGCGAGATGAGCTCTGTGATTGTGTCCCGGTGCACCAGGGCCAGACGAGCCTGCCAGAGCATTTCTATTCATGAGCACAGGGCCCTGTTTGCCTGGCCAGGCTTGGAAAGGAAACGGCTTAACCCTTGAGACCCTCTGTTCTTCCGGACCCCGCCGTCCTCCTCAACATTACTGAGGACCCCAGAGAGCTCTGGATTGCGAGAGTTCTATCTATTGAAATAAACCTGAGGCTGTCTTACTGCATTAATTTTTGTTAAGATAACAGTGAATTCACTACATGATATCAAAGATAATATATGAAAATGTTTCCCAAAACCAAAAGGTCTGAGAAGAGTGGCGTTGGTGTGTCCCCAGTCTCTTCAGCGTCTGCGTTAATGGAACACAGCCACTGCCATTTAATCCGTGGTGCAGTCGTGCCGGTTAGCTTACGGGAAAGTCCTGTATGCTTGTGAGAGCAGGAGAATTAGAAAGGCAAGTAACCTCTTAGTATGGCCATGAAAATCCTCCTAAACGGGTCTTGGGAACCCCTAAAACTCCCCAGACCACACTTTGAGGACCACTATTCTAAAAGACCCAAAATTTTTATTGCTCCTGGAAGTTACTCCTTGCCTATATAAGGAGTCGTAAGAGTTTGTGTTGTGGGTTCTAGATTGTTTTTTAAGCTTATTTTCTTTTGAAGATTTACTTATTTATTTTGAGAGAGGGAGAAAGCAAGCAGACCCTGCTGAGCTTGCAACCCTGCTGAGCTTGGAGCCCAATGAGGGGCTCGATCCCATGACCCTGAGATCGTGACCTGAGCCAGAACTGAGTCTGACACTCAACCAACCGAGCAAACCAGGCACTCCTATTTTATTTTTTTTAATTTTTTTTAAAGATTCTATTTATTTATTTATTTCTCAGAGAGAGAGCGCGCACAAGCAGGCAGAGAGGCAGCAGAGGCAGAGAGAGAAGCAGGCTTCCCGCTGAGCAGGAGCCTGATGCAGGACTCGATCCTAAGACCCTGGGATCATGACCCGAGCTGAAGGCAGCCGCTTAACTTACTGAACCCCCCAGACACCCCTTTTATGTTCTAAATCACATCCCAGATTCCCTCTCCTTGGCCTTTAGCTACAGATGCTTACAGCTCCCATGGAAGGACTTGTCCTTCCACATCTGCTCCCCAAATCTGTTAACCCGTTCCTCACACTCTGTCTGGCGCTGGCTAGATCCAGAATCAGAGCAGAGCCCCATCCCATGTCCCCAAGGTGGCAGGAGGGGATTTCACATCTGTGTGGACCTCAGGGGCCCGGCCAAAGGGGCACCATGACCTCACAGGTCCTTCTTTCTTCCTGACCTGCATTACCATTGCTCAGGGAAGGAAAATTTAAGACCCGAGCACCGTATTTCTGGCAGCCAAGCCAAGTGCCTGCCCTCAGTGGGTCAGGAGTGCATCTGTGGGACTGGACGCAGATTGCTGTGCCGGGAGACCACGCTTGTCTCCCAGGCTAGCAGGTGGAGCTGTGCATCCGGGACGCGTCCCCAGCGGGCTCACCTTGCCAGGAGCAGTCACAGGCTGGGGCCGGTGCTGCGTCTCTGCCTGGCCTGGTCGGGGGCCGCAGCCACCTGAGCGAGCCCGTAAGGGAGAGACAGGTGGGCAGACCAGCGGAGGGCAGGAGGGTCTGCTGGGCACCCCTGTCCCCTCCCCAATTGCTCCTTGGTTAAGGATGCCTCATTGTGGGGAGAAAAGAAGGGAGGGATGGACAGCGGGTCCTTAAATCCACACGGCCCTACCGAGAGCAGTTTTTCCACAGGTCAACTGATAACCTTCGTGAGGCACATACCTACCTTCACACTCACCCAGTCCTCCCAGGACGAAACCAAAACTGAGGGGCAGGAAACCGTTCTCAGGTGTGAACCTCGGTGGTGGGTGCTGAGGGATGCCCATAAAGGGGACCTACGCCTGAGAGCCTGGCCGCCCCACTGGCCTGAGCTTCCTGGCCGGTTCCATCCCGAGCCGCGGACGCTTCTCACCCTCGAAGGAGAGGACAAGAGGCATGGCGCCTCTCCAGGATTCAGTAGGAAGAAGCAGGTTGCATGGTTCCCGGCACGTTCAGTAAATGTTAGTGCTTGTTGTGACCATCAGATTTTTAAGCAAATTGACCAGGATTTCCAAAAGCATCTTTGAAATCACAACCGAGCCCCCATTTCGAGGAACTTCTCTTTCAGAATAGCCTTCCCGCCCTGCGTCTTGTACGACCCATGAAGCATTCATTGCCTGCTTACTGTGTACCAAGAACTACATTCAGCACTTGAGAATTCTGTTAGTGTTGGCAGATTTTCTTATCCAAGAATGGATTTGGCTTGTGGAAAGTGATCGAGAATTCAGCCCATCGGACACTGGTCATGAGGCCAGCAAAAATCCTTTCGGACCCACAGCACTTAGAATCACAGAACAGCAGACCGTCTTCACTTAACACCTTCTCCGTCGCCCAGAGCAGCGCACCCAGAGAGGTAGCCAAGCATTTCCTGGAAAGGGGTAGCACTTCTCCGAGGTTCCCTTTGAAAGGCACATGCCTTCGTCTCACAGCATCCTGTTGGGTTGTCTGCAAACAGAGCCTTGCGCGCCGGTTGCTGCCTGGGCCCAGGCCCGTCCTTGCGGTCTCACCACCAGCTAGGACAGGAAAGCTCGCGCGTATTTGTCACCTAGGGCTGCAGGGGGTTATTGGGCTTGGAGGCGGGTGCACACGGTGGACTGTGACTGCTGTGTGGTTGCCCTGAGTTTCCCCAGGTGCAGGCATTAGCACCTCTGGCTTGTCCATTACCCGACTGGTCAGTCACGGAACTAAGCCTCAGCACGGTCACCGTCTGTTCCCCAGAACCACACGACTTGTGCTCCGACACCCCACCTTGGTGCGCATCTTCATTTCTTGGAGCAAGCCAGTAAGCGGACTCTGAGAAGGGAGTGCAGAAAGACTCATCTAGGTCAGAGGCCTTAGCCAAGCCACTGAGCTCAGTGCTGGCTTGCAGACAGACAGACACCCTGTCACCAAAACCTGCTTCAGCCATGGGGTGCCTGGTCCCACCCTCCAGGCCCAGAGAGCAGCAGACCTGAGCCTGAGGCGTCCAACCAGTGGTGTGGACGGTAGCCAGGCTATGGCTCTGAGCCTGTCATTTGTCCACCGAGAATAGTGATACCAGCTTCACAAACTTAGTGGACAGTCCATGACCATCCTGGGAGCTCAGGAAGCTCTGTGTCTGGGTGGCGGCTGGGAAGGCAGGACCAGAGCAAGAGGCTGGGACAGTGCCCAGGCCAGCTGTTTTTTGGTGTCTTCTTCCCACCCTGTGCGGAAGCGCGCTGGGCTGTGCCCCAGAGACCAGGACACCCCGCGTGTCTACTGCGGAAGCCATCCCACTCTGGGGGAGCCAGGTACCCTAAAGCCTGAGAGCAGCAAGGAGGTGCCTCTGTTTTGTGAATGTGAGAGACCATGCCTTCTGCCTCTGTACATGGCTTTAGTTATTCCGGCGTTGGCTGAAAAGTTATCACAGCCTCAGGTAGGTGGGTGGGATGCGCTGGGATAGAGTCTCCGGCTGTGCCTGTCATCTGAGCTCTTGGCGGTGCCTGGGTCCCAGAGGTCCACACCCACAAGAGGCCGTGAGGCTGTCTCTGGGCTTGGAAAGAGTTCTGGTCTAGCCGTCGTGGAGCAGGTAACGGCGGACCGTGCAGCGGCCTACACGTGGCTCTAGATGGAAGCTTTCTCTTGCCCCTGAGGAGACATCTTCCCCGGCTCTCCCAGTCGCCTTCCCAGGCTCGCCCTGTCTGCAGGATCACTTCCGCTACCTGAAGTGCCCCCTACTCCTGCCCAGGACACCGCTGCCACAAGTCAGGACCCAGGCCCCTGTCAGTTCTGCTGTGTCCTTGCCGGGGGAGAGGACATTGGTGCACGCCATCCTGTGCCACCGGATCTCGCGGACGGTCCCATAATACATTAGAAATAAAGGTTGATGTGGGGCTCTATGCCCCGCAGCCCCTCTCTCCAGCCGGGAATGGCCCCATGTTCCCTAGACAGAGCTCCCCCCGCAGTCCTGACCTGTCCACACCCAGCAGACTTCAGCTGGCAGAGCGGTGTCTGGCGTTGGTGGCCTTGTGCTTGCTGTCCTGACCCAGATTCTGGGTCCACGTGGATTTTCACACCTGCGCGTGTCACAGCACGCACCGGCCATTGCAAGCACAAGCCTGTGCACCTGCACTCGTGTGACACTCAGACACGTGTGTCTAGTTCACGCGGTTTGACTTGGTAGAGCACCGACCCACGGAAATGCTGTGTTGAGTCCTGAAGCTTTGGCACGACCACCTGTAAACTTCACTTTGCTTTCTCTCAGGTACTTGTGGGTCTGTGAAGACTACGACTAGTATGTTGAAATAAATCAAGTTATTTTTACTCCGGCAATGTTCTGTTTCATAGCTCCTGCGTGGTGCGTGTATGCTAGTGTGGAAGGATTGGACTGATTATTGACCGGTTTGCTGCAGGCGGTCCCTCCTAATGTCAGAAGCGGCAACTGATGGCAATGAACTTGAAGTTCTAGAAGGCCCCTTGTAGGCACACCCCTGGCCCCAGGCCTGCTTAGCAGTGGCGTGACCTGCTCTAGCTCTCAGGACGCACAGAGCTGAGCTGCTGGAGCTCTGCCCGCAGGGAACCGAGGCAGGCCCGCTGGTGCCCTCGCCCTGCCAGACGCTGCCCGGTTCCATGCCTACGAGCTGGTGCGAAGGCCTGCTGAGCCCCGCCGCCCGGGCCAGCGCCAGCTGTTCTCCCTGCCCGTGTCTGTGCGGCCACAGGCCTCCGGGGGGCTCGGTACCTAGGTCAGGACAGTGCACTCGGACAGAACCACGTCCCCGGCCATGTGCACAGGTTGAGCAGCTTTCTCTTGGCCTGGATGGCCTTGGCCTTCTCTGCTAATTGCAGGAACATCTGAGTGGGCTTGGCAGGTCGAGGTAGATGCCCACGTAGTCCATTCTAGGTCCTGACCGCTCCAGTGGAAGCAGTGCTGCCCTCTCTTTCCTGAGCGCAGGGGCCAAGCCCAAGTGATGACAGGGAAGACGAGGCCCCGCTTACCCCCCACCATTCATCCAGGAGACGACAGCTGGATGCCTACTCTGGGTCAGCCCCAGCACTGGACTACTGGGATGGAGACCCACACAGCAGGCCCTTGCTCTTGGTGAGCTGGGTCAGATAGAAGGGACCCTCATGGTGACTGTACTGAGAGCACTGGGGGGTGAAGGGGGCCTTGCAGAGGAGAGATAGTTGGCAGGGATTGTGACCTAGGCTCCATTTTAAGTGGGTATCTTGAACTTCAGGGAGATTGATTAAAGAAAAGGTGCTTAGAAAATATTTCCCTCTATGTTTTTCAGCTTATTTTTTAAATTAAGCTAAAATAAAATCGACTTTTGGTGTACGGTGCTATGAATTTTAATATACACTTGGATTTCTTTAACTGCAACCATAGTTAGGACTCAGGTTGCATCCTCCTAAAAACATCCTCCTGCCCCCGTCCCCTCCCCCACCTCCCTGCTGACTCCTAGCAGCTTCTGGTCTGTTCTCCATCCTCAGGAGAATGTCACGTAGATGGACTCACTATTTAACCTTTGGAGCCTGCCTTCTGTCATTCGGCTTAATGCCTTCAAGATCCATCCAAACTGTCGTGTGTACCTACAGTTTATGCCTTTTAATTGTCATATTCCATGGTGTAGATATGCCCTCGTTTGCATACAGGATTTTTGTAATAGCGGCTCTAACAGACGTGCAGTGCTGTCTCATCGTGGTTTTAACTGGTACCTCTCAGCCAGTGCGTTAGGTTGCACATTTATTCATGTGTTCATTTACCACTCAGCTGCCCTCCTTCATGAGCTGTCAGTTCAAGTCTTTTGCCCATTTTTTAATTAGGTGGTTTGTTTTATTACTGTTGAATCTAGAGAGTTTTTTACATATCATGGTTTTAAGTTCTTTGTTGGGTATGTTATTTCCAAGTATTTTCTCCCAGTCTGTATCTTGGGTTACAGTCTACTAACACTGACTTGCACAGGCCAGAGTTTTGTTTTGTTTTGTTTTGTTTAAGATTTTATTTATTTATTTGACAGAGAGACAGATCACAAGTAGGCAGAGAGGCAGGTGGGGCGGGGGGGTGGGGGAAGCAGGCCCCCCGCTGAGCAGAGAGCCCGATGCGGGGCTTGATCCCAAGACCCTGAGATCACGACCCGAGCCGAAGGCAGAGGCTTTAACTCACTGAGCCACCCAGGCGCCCCCAGGCCAGTGTGTTTTTATTTTCATTTTGATGACTTCCAATTTATCTCTTTAATTTATGGATTGTGCTTTTGTTGACATGTGTAGGAACTTTTTGCCTAATTCCACAAAGATTTTCTCCTATAAAGTTTTACATTTAGAGGTAAAATCTGTTTTGAATTAATTTTTATAATGTATAAGATTTACATCAGGATTCAGTGTGTTGCATGTGGATATCCAGTCTTCCAACACCACTTTTTGAGAATATCCTTTTTTCACTGAAAAGCTTTTGTACCTTGGTCAGAAACCATTTGGACATATTCATATGGGTCTCTTGGAAATCTCTTTAGGTCCATATATCTGTTTATCCCTTTACAAATTTCACAGTATCTTGATTACAGCATAGTAAGTCTTTAAAACCTGCTAGTGTGATTTCTCCAACTTTTTTTTTCTTTTTGAAAGTATTTTGAGTATTCAATTTCCTTTGCCTCTCCATGTAAGTTTTAGATTCTGTTTATCTATAATATCTGCATTAAATCCCCCTGGGATTTTGACTGGCATGGAAATAATTTCATAGGTCAGTGTGTGGAGAACTGAAACTTTTATATTGAGACTTTCTATCCATGAGCATGGTATTTCTCTCAAATTATTTAGGTATTCTTTGATTTAACAGAATGTCATTTTCAGCATAAGCATCTTGTGTATTATTTTAGATTCACATCTGAGTATTTTTGGCTGGAGCTATCATCAGTAACTTAGAGCTATGATTTTGCTGTGTTGAGTTTGTGTCTAGTGACCTAGCTAAACTCATTCTACGATTTTTTTTTTTTTTTGGTAGATTCCTGAGTATTTTACCATAGATAATCATGTTGTCTATAAATAGGGACCATTTTCTTTTTTCCAAAATGTTTGACTTTTATTTATTTTTCTTGCTTTATTGCAGTGGCTAGAACTTCCACTATCATGTTAAATAGTAGGGGGCATCCTTGTTTTTTTCTTAATCTTGAGGGGAAAGCATTCAGTTTTTCACTATAAAATGTAATATTAGCTTTTGGTTTTGGTTTTTATTTTTTTGTTTGTTTTTTTGTTTTTGTCAGTACCTTTATCAGGTTGAGGACATTACTGAGCACTTTCATCATAAACAGATGTTGAATTTTGTTAATATTTTATTTTTGCTTCAATTGATAAAATTGTTTTTTCTTCATTAGGCTGTTAATATTGTGGATCATATTAGTTCATTTTTAATATACTACATTTCTAGAGCAATTTTAGATTTTCAGAAAAAAAATGAGAATAAAACTTCCTCCCACCTTCCACCAGCCAGTTAGTTAATTGTTCAAGTCCAGTATACTGCAGAGCAGTACGAGAACCTCATACCCCCAGCTTTATCAGGTAGAGTGGGTATATGAAATTCTTTCTGCCTTCAGTCTACTCCTTTCCAGACATACTTGGGACACCACTTTCCCTCCCACAAACTTTAGTAGGGTTGTTCTTATGTTTACAAGTTGTAACACACTCAGATTCTCTTGTCACAGTCTGCATTCATTCCTGGGATCCTCCAATCTTCTAAATGCTTCTTTGTATGTTGTTAATTTGCATATATTGCCTATAAGGCTTTTCTATGTCTATTGCTTTTTCTTTTCCAAAATGCCACATAGTCATACAGTATGAGCTTTCTCAGACTTGTTTCCTTCACTTAGCAATATACATTAAGGTAACTCTGTGTCATTTGGGGGCTCTCTCTTTTTGTGACTGAATAGTAGTCTGTTGTATGAATGCTTCATAGTTTACCCATTTATCTCTTGAAGGACATCTTAGTTGCTTCCAGTTTTTACCAATAAGTGAATAAGGCTGCCATAAACACTTGTACACCGGTTTTTGTGTGGTCATGGGTTTTCAGGTAAGTTGAGCAGATATTCAGGACTGCAGTTACTGGTTCATATAGTAAGCTTCTGTTTAGTTTTGTAAGAAACTGCTGAATTTTCTCTGAAGTAGCTGTATCATTTTGCATTTTCATCAGAAGTGAATGAGTATCCCTGTCATTTCACATCCTCATCAGCAATCATTACTGTCAAAATTGGGGGTTGGTTTGTGTAGCCATTCTAATAAGTGTATAATTATATTTCATTGTTTTTTTAAAAGATTTATTTATTAATTTATTTGACAAAGATCACAAGTAGGCAGAGAGGCAGGCAGAGAGAGAGAGGAAGGGAAGCAGGCTCCCCGCTGAGCAGAGAGCCCGATGCGGGGCTTGATCCAAGGACCCTTGGATCATGACCTGAGTCGAAGGCAGAGGCTTTAACCCACTGAGCCACCGAGGTGCCCCTATTTCATTGTTTTAATTTGTATTTTCTGATGACCAATAATTTTTAAAAATCTCTTCATATGCTTAATTGTATCCATCTATCTTCTTTGATGAGCTATCCTTTTGCCATTTTCTAATTGGGTTTATTTCGTTTCTTACTGTTGAGTTCTTAAGAATTCTTTGTATAGTTTGGTTACAAGACCTTTATCAGATAGGTGTTTTGCAAATATGTTTTTACAGCCTGTGGCTTTTCTTCTCGAAGTCTTAATAGCACTTTTCACAGACCAAAAAATAATTTTAATAAGTTCCAACTATTTTTCTTTCATGGATCGTATTGTGTCTATAAAAACTCCCCTAAACCCATAATTACCTAGATTTTTCTACTGTGTTACACCTTCTGGAGGTTTTATAGTTTTGCCTTTTAGATTTAAGTCTGTGATCCATTTTTAGTTTTTGTGAAAGATGTCTGGCCTGTATCTAGATTTTTTTTGCATTTGGCTGTCCAGTTGTTCCAGAACCATTTGTTGGCAATACTGTCATCTTCCCACTGAATTGCCTTTGCTTCTGTATTGGGTGGATCTGTCTGTTCTGTCCCATTCATGTATGTATCTCCTCCTCCGTTACGGCGCCCTGTCTTGATTACTGTAGCGTTACATGTAGGTTCATTTTTCAAGTATTGAATCAGCTTTACGTTTCCCAAACTCCACTTAATTTTGCAGTCCAATTTTTTTATGTATTGCTGAATTTGATTTGCCAGTGCTTTGTTGAGAAATTTTGCATCTATGTTAATGAATAATATTAATCTATACTTTTCTGGATTTTGACTTTTTCTAGTTTTCAGGTTTTCCACTCTCATGAAATGCCTTAGAAAGTGTTCCCTTCTCTTCTGTTTTCTGTGGAAGATTATCCTGAGTTGATATATTTCTTCTTTAAGTGTTTGATAGAATTTAGTGGTGAAATTATCTGGCCCTAGTGATCTCAGAAGATTTTAAACTCCACATTCAGGCTCTTTGATACTTAAGGGACTCTTCCAATTATCTGCATCATCTTGGATGTGATTTGGCTGTTTGCAGTTTTTGACGCATTGTGGTCTGTTTTATCTGTGTTGTTGAATATTGTGCATAGAGTTATTGTAAGAATACTTCATTCTCCAGTTAGTGTCTGTGACGTCAGGCTGACATCCCCTCTTTTAGGTCTGATGTTGATAACTTGTTTCTTCTCTTTTTATATCACTCTTGCTAAAGGTTTATCAATTGTACTGAACTTATCAAAGAAGCCAGTTTTGGTTTCATGTATTTTACTCTAATTTTTCTTACTTCAATTTCATCATTTTCTATTATTACCTTTATTTCCTTCCTTGGGTGTTTGTTGTTTTGGGGTGTTTTTTGCTCTTTCTTGTTTAAATTGGAAGCTTAGATTATTAATCTGAGACCCTTCTCTAATACACGCATAAGGGACGCTTGGGTGGCGCAGTCAGTTTGGCGTCCGACTCTTGGCTTTGGTTCCAGTCATGATTGCGGGGTCCTGGGATCAAGCCCTACCTCCCGCTGCAGCTCACGTGCTCTCCCTCTCCCTCAAATAAGTAAATCTTTAAAAGAATACAAAATAAAACATGCATTTAATGCTGTGTATTTCCTTCTAAGTGTTGCTTCACTGTATTGTAGGAATTGTGATATGCTGCATTCTCAGTGTCATTCATTTCAGTGTATTGTTTTGTTTCATTTTGTTTTTTTTTTTTTTAATATCCTTAAGACTTCCTGTGACCCATGAGTTATTTAAAAGTGCCTTATTTGCAGGGTGCCTGGGTGGCACAGTTGGTTAAACATCCGACCCTTGATTTCGGCTCAGGTTGTGATCTCCACGTCATGGTCTCAGGTCGTGATCTCAGGGTCGTGATCTCGGGTCATGGTCTCAGGGTCGTGGTCTCAGGTCATGGTCTCAGGATCGTGATCTCAGGGTCGTGATCTCAGGGCTGTGGTCTCAGGGTCGTGGTCTCAGGTCGTGATCTCAGGGTCATGGTCTCAGGGTCGTGATCTCAGGGTCATGGTCTCAGGTCGTGATCTCAGGGTTGTGATCTCAGGGTTGTGGTCTCAGGGCCGTGGTCTCAAGGTCGTGGTCTCAGGTTGTGATCTCAGAGTCATGATCTCGGGGTCATGGTCTCAGGTCGTGATCTCAGGGTTGTGCTCTAAGAGTCGTGGATGGAGCCCCATGTCCGGCTCTAGGCACAGCAGGGCATCTGCTTGGGATTCTCTTTGCCCCTCCCCCTGCAGATGCACATACTCTCTCTCCCTCAAATCAGAAATAAACCTTTAAAAATAAATTAATTAATTAATAGTGCCTTATTTTCTTTCCAAACATTTGGAGGTTTCCACACCTCCTTTCTTTTTGTTCTTTATATCCAGTCTAATTCCATTATGATCAGAAAATATGACTTGAATGAATTCAATTATTTCAAATTTGTTAAAGTTTGTTTTATGACCCAGAATATGGTATATCTTGGTCATTTTTTTGTGTGCATTTGAAAAGAGTATATGTTCTGTTGTTATTGGGGACAGTGTTTTGTAAATGTCAATTGAAACCAGTTGGTTGATAGTGTTTTTCATTTCTGTATCCTTCATTTTCTGTCAACTATCTGTTAGTTATTAAGAGAGAAGTGAAGTCTCCAAGTATGATTGTGAGTTGGTCAAATTCTCCTTTCAGTCACCCAGGCGTCCTGTGAAGAGTTTTGTTTTGTTTTGTTTTGTTTTTGTTGTTTATTAAGATTTTATTTATTTATTTGACAGAGAAATCACAAAAAGGTGGGGCGGGGGGGCAGGCTCCCCGCTGAGCAGAGAGCCCAATGCAGGGCTTGATCCCAGGACCCGGAGATCATAACCTGAGCTGAAGGCAGAGGCTTAACCCACTGAGCCACCCAGGCACCCCGTGGTTTTGTTTTTCTCTAAACTGAATATAGAATTCTGAGTTTCATCACTTCAAAATTGGTAGTTCACCTCCTTCTGATGAGAATTCTATAGTCACTCAAACCCATGTTCCTCTATAAATAACACATCATTTTTCTCTGGTTGTTTTTGAGATTTTTTTTTCTACCTTTAGGTTTCACCAGCTTCATCATATGTCTGGGAGTAGATTCCTCTGGGTGTGTCCTGTCTGTGGTTTACTAGGCTTCTTACACCTGTCCTTGTAATAAATCTTTTGCCAGATTGGAAAAATTCTGGCTATGATTGGTTCAAATTGTTTTGTACACCTTACCCTTTTTCCTTTTCTTCTGGAACTCCAATAACATGACTGTTAGACCTTTGGCTTTGTCCTATGTGTCCTCGGGGCACTTTCTGGGTTTTCACTGTTTGCTTTTAACATGGTTTGCTCTGTTTTTCAGATCAGATAAGTTCTGTTGACTTAGTTCATTGACTCCTCCTCTGGCATCTCCCTTCTGCTGTTGAGACCATGCAGTTTTTACATTTCCTGTTTTTCTGTACTAAATTTCCATTTGACTCTTCTTTGCGATTTGTTTTTGAAACTTTGCATCTTCTCATTTGTTTCAAGGGTATTTTCCCTTCTTGCAGCATTTTTACTACAGATCCTTTAAAGTTGTTTCAATCTCTTAAAATTTTTTGTCAGTTAGTCCTCAAAACGCCAGGGAGAAGATGTTGTCAGGTGGTTCCAACTGCTGGGTCCTCTCAGCCTTGATGTCTGTTGATTATCTTTCCCAAGACGAGTTGAGGTTTTCTGACCCCTCGTTGTTTGCTGTTCGGGAAGTCATTTTGGATTGTGTCAGGCTCACTGTGGCTCTAATGGTCTGAGTCTCGGGGGAGTCCCGTGTACAGCAGCGCTTCTCTCGCTGAGGGAGCTCTCGGCCTGGATGGCTTCGGCTCTGGGGTTCCGGCCAGGATTCCACAGGGTGTGGTTTCCGTGTCCCCGTCCTTTTCAAGCTGGCCAGCCTCGGAGCCCGTCGGGCCAGTCTGGATCCTTTCCTCAGTTCTCCAGGTCTTTGATTGAGGGTCAGATCTGCACGTGTGCAGGTCAGTGCCGAGGCTGGGGATTTACACACAACTCGCCAGTGTGCGTCCCCGGTCTTCTCTCTGCACAGTCTCCCTGAAATCCCGTTTGGCCTCCACTCGTGATTTGACCTTACCTACCCCAGTCTGCCACACGCTTCCTGGGATTATACCTCCACAGGGAACCGGGCGCTGAGAAGACAGAGACGAGCAGCAGGGGGTCTGCCCACCTGTGGGGTCCCAGCTCCTCCCAGCAGAGAGAAACATAAGCCTCGGGGTTGCCTGGGAGCTGTGGTTCAAGAGTTCAGAGATAATACCAGAAAACGAGGGGTTCCTCCACCCTGAGCATCGGGATGCCGTCCTCCCTCCTAGGGGTGGGTAAGAGCTCCCGGGTCCTCTGTGTGCCCCGGCGGCTCCTTTGGGGTTCAGGCCACAGTGGGTCTGGGCTGCGGAGGACGCGGGTGAGATGGTACGCTCAGGCACTGTTCAGTGTTCCGCACATTCCTGTCCTCTTCCCCAGGCTGCCTGTGCCTCTTTACCTTCCACAGCCCTCTGCGTTCTGCCCAGGTTCTGGAAAGACAGCCCGTAGAAAGCTGGGTGCGGCGCTCCCTGTTCCTTCTCATCCTCCTGTGCTTCCTCCCGGGCTCACTCCTGGACCGTCGGTCCTGGCTGCGCGAGCGGTCGGGCGGCATCAGGTCACGTCAGCCCTGATCACACTTCAGGATGCTTCCTATCAAAACTCTCCTCTAGATACCCGGGTTCAGAGAACTGGCTTCACACCCCAGGTTATCTGGGGCTCCAGGGTGCCAGTCTGGGCGCTCCCTCGGTGCGGGGGGCAGCAGAAGGCACACCCTGGAAGGGAAAAGCCCTTGGAAACTTGAAAACCTGTCATACCGTCAGTTTGTGCCGGGGTACCAGGCCATTGGAGGCCACGGCAAGGGACTCCTGCAGGAGCTTGGGCTCTGCTCTCTGTGCACGGGGACGTGGCAAACAGATCCCTGCCCAGCCCCCGGATAGCTGCTGTGACGCTCCGCTGGCAGGGCCCAGGGTGCCCCGCCTTTTGTGGCTCCTGTGCCTGTGCAGCTGTGTGAGCTGCAGCCTTGTGGCCAAGAGCCCGGAGGCCTGGGTGGCTGAAAGACGGGCCTGTCCCGGAAACTGCACGCTGCAGCAAAGGTCACCTTGAAAGAATGATTCTGCCCCCAAGAACTCAAAAGCGTGGGGCTCTCCCTCACTGGAGAAGAGGGGGCTGAGTCTTAGCCTTGGTTTTAAAGAGAACCGGTCTCCAGGCCCTGCCCTGCATGGACCAGCTGTTCTTGAGGTTGGCGGGGTGTCGTGGGGTGCAGGACCTGCCTGTCCAGGGAGCTCTCATGACGATGTTTGTCACAGGGGAGGAGGCAGAGGTCCAGGGGAAGGAAGACACCGGCCCCTGGTCAGTTCCTCCCGTCTGCCGTGTGTTGCTGGCATCCGCCGAGGCTCCCTAACCAGAGCCGCACCTGGCGTGTCCGTCTGGGCGCGCCACTGCACGCTCCCTGATCGCGACTCCCACACGGGCATGAGAAGAGCTTGTGGAAAACCCTGGTGTCGACGGCATAGGATGATGTCCTCCGTGGCCAGGGTTGGAAAACCACCTCGTTGGCCCCTGGGAGGCTGATGACCTACAGTCCACCTGGAGAGGAGAGAGAAAGCAGTCTTGGTCGGGTCTGGTGTTCGTGGTGGCAGGGGTCAGTGGCCACCCACACGGAGATGACAGTGGCTGTGTCCTTATGGTAAAGGGAGCGCTAAGCAGCCATTTGGCCTCCAGCAGGGCTGACCCTGGTCCCACCGCAGAACATGGACTGGCTGGCCGTCCTTGGAGGCCAGGAGAGGCAGGAGAAAGGACAGGGGCAGGAAGGAGGTGAAGTGGCCGGCAGAAGCCGCTCCGCACGGCTCTGGGTCGCGCCTGCCCCCTGGGGAGGGCCGGAAATGGGAGAGAGAAGCATCTTCATGTAATGGGTGCCCTCTGGGCCGCCTGAAATGATGGTCCGGCGCTCAGGACTTACGGGGATACCTCAACCTCCAGAAAGCCTATTTTCCACATCCATGTATGTTGATTTTTATGAGCAGGTTTTACTACATTGTAGAAGGGTATTTAACTCCTGGAGGTGCCAGCCCCCCAGAAAGGAGAGCAGTTTCCTGCTCTGACTTTGCGCGGGTGAGGGCTGAAGGCCCGGTCACCGAGAGCTGCTCGGACTAATTAATGCGTTTGCTCCCTGCAGGGTGAAACTGAGTTTTCAGATACGTTCTCGAGGTGGTGCGCTTGATTGCTAAGTGTTGCGCTCTTCCAGCTATTTTTCCTAGTACGTTGCCCGGTACGTGCAAGCTGAGAGATTATTTCCCATGGAAGACTGATAGCGAAGCTACGGATGCTTGATGGACTCTGTGCTGGGTGCAGACATAATGCTTGTTCGAGGACCTTCATGCCTGGAAGGGAGGGGCTGGGTGGCGTGGCCTGACCGCTGTGCTCTGGTCGGGGCTGGCCCAGGAGCGTCTGTGCCCCGGGCAAGCTCACGCACACACACCTCTCACCCTCGTCCTCCAGGTTTGGTACCGTTCCGGGCTCTTCTCCTGGAAATCCCGGCGGCACCACAGAAGACCAGCACGGACGCCTTGGCGCTCTCCCAGGAAGGCTGGACACGGGGCCTCTGCAGCCTGCGCTGCTCTCCCGGCTGCTTTTCTCAGACCAAGGCCCCCCGAAGTCGCTCCCTCCCCAGGTTACCACCAGGCAGCCTGCCTTCTCTGTTTTTCTTCTTTTTCCTTTTTTTGTGTTTTTGTTTGTTTTTGAGTGAGGGTAACAGCAGCAACAATGACGATGATTAACACTGTGATTTCAGAACCGGTTCTGAGGAAATCACGGTAAACAGAGTGTGTTTGCCTAAGGAAACCCTCCGAGCAATCAACCAGTAACACAACGCGTGTGCTAATGAACCCAAAGCTGTTAATGTGGTTTCTTCAGTTAAATTGATTCATGAATTTTGAAGAGAACATTATCTAATGAATTTTCTTTGAATAGAAAGCAATTAAAAGGACAAATCAGTCTGATTAACCCCAAAGTCACCCTCCTGCCACAAATGGTGTACAGTTTGAAATTATATCATAAAAAACTGGAGCACATTTGCTATCTTTCTGCCCTCTACTAATCCATGTAAATTAATGAACAACAAAGTTAATTTCTTTGATGACCCTGTTCTAGTATCACCTGGATTATACTGATGTTTAATTTGCTTAATGTTATAATAAAGACTAAACAGATTTTTTTTCCAGTGAAGTGATTATCATTCCCTTCAGTTAAGAAGTGATTTTTATTATTTAACACGCATGTAAGGGTGTGTTTTCTTTAAGAACCAAATCGCACTTGGCCGGCTTGGCACCGAGTGTAATTAGTGCTATTGTGGACACACCCAGAACACGGCGCTGCCCGCGGAAGCCTTCCCTTTGCTGTCGCCGTCAGGCGCTCCCGCCCCGAGGGCTCGGTGCCCCCGCCGTGGGGACGGGGCTCCGTGTCCAGTGCTCCCGAGCCGTGCGTTCCCTTCGGAAAGACAATAGGTATCGATTCAGACCAGCCTCCTTCACGTGCCTGGGAAACCGCTCTAAAACCTGGAGGTGAGGGAGACAACGTTCTCACGCATTCACCTGTTTGTCCTGCAGTGGGAGGAAGAGCAAATGCACTTTGACGTGGTTAGTCCGTTAAAATGGGAACAGAGTTATTTTCGCAGCCCTGTTCATTACAGATACCTGTAGCCACGGTCGCCGCCGGCCCCGTGGACCGTGGTGTTTGGCATTCTGAGCCTGTCCGCTGCCGGATGTGGACGGCTAGCATGAACTCACAGCCCGACCCATGGCTTCTCTTTCCTTCTGTGTCCCAGCTGAAGCTGGGAACTCACGGGCGGTATAAAAGGTTCTGCAGTCGGTAGGCAGGCAGGGCTCGGGGCTCAGTAACTGAGCTGCTCATGCATTGACGCACGCGGGTCCTGGAAGAGAGGGCAGGGCACGGTCCTGCACGGAACCAGGAGAAGATGGAAGGAAGCTGCAGGTGTGGGGTGCACCGTGCGGGCTGCCTGCAAAGGGGACGGCCCGCACGGTGCCAGGGACAGGCTGAAGGGACCGTGCATGAAGGCCATGTTTTAACTGAGGGTCGCACTTCTGTGGGCCTGCGTGTCTTCTGTTGCAGGACGGGCAGCTCCTTGCGTCAGAGCCCTGGGAGCCGTTTGTCCACAGGGCGTCATTCTGTGTTCTGCCTTTCAGATTCATTCACCGCACAGGTGTTGTGGAAGCTGCTGGAGGCCGTGAAATTTGGAGACACAGTTTCGTACCAGCAGCTCGCAGCCCTGGCAGGCAACCCCAAAGCCGCGCGGGCAGTGGGCGGAGCCATGAGGCGCAACCCTGTAAGTTGTGGTCTGTGTGGACGTCAGCGTGGCCGCGGTCGGTGGGTGGGCCTGGGTGCTGCGCTCGGGGGTGCGGCCGTGTAGGTAGACGTGTCCCCCAGGCAGCCGGAGCCGCGCTGGGCAGGGAGGAGAGGAAACGCTCCTGGTGGGCCCTCCCCTGAGAGGCAGGGACGGCACTGGTAGGTCTGCGCCCCTGGCCCCCGTCTTTGGTGAGGGGATCAGGAAGCGTTTGCACAAAAGCACCCCCCATGCATGTCGGAACCACAGCAGCCCACTGTCAGAGGCAGTACCGAGGAGGACAGGCCCTGGAGAAAGTGGCGAATGACATTTGTTCCTCCAGTAACTGGGTACACGGGCTGCCTCGCTCGTGCCCGACACTCTTTCAGGGGCCAGGCCTACAGCCAGAAACCAAGCAGACAGGCTGCCCGTATGCAGCATGGTTCTAGAAGGAGACCCATTCCGGGATGCCGGATGCACAGGGGGGCTGGAGATCTGACACCAGGGTGTGCACCTGGGGAACGGGGCTGATTCATGGCATTTGGGCATGTCTTCCCCAGGGAGTGGCTCCTTCCCCAAGCCCCTTTATGTCCTTGTCCGTCCTGTGCATCTGTGATCAGATTTTGCAGAAAGGGAGGTTCTGTCCAGGCAAAGCCTTGCTCACCAGAGGATGGGCCTGTGTGGGTGGCCGCGTGCCTGTTGTCCCCACGCCTGCACCTGGACCACAGGCTGTCCTGGCTCAGAAGGCAAGTTCTTCTGAGGCCGTGGGGCCCCCATCCCAAAGCAGCCAGGTCCTTGGGGGACCCCACCCAGCTGAGTGAGACCCAGAATATTTCCGTTCTTGGTCCCCTTCCGGTCCTGGGCCGTGGCCTGCTGGCGCCTCCGTGCTGGCATCCCCCTGGAGCTGTGAGAGAGGGTCTGATGGGATGGAAACGTGCCATCCTATCAGGAGGAGGAAAGTAGGACCATCACATCCTGAGATAGGAAATTACTAGATCAGAAAGACCTCACTTTTTTGAAACTTGCTGTAGCTTTGTAGTGTATTTCCAGCGTTATCTTTGTCCCTGTTCACCTGGGAGAGGCAGGCTTTGGCACACCCGGCCCACTGCTCTTGCCGCTGAGTCCCTGTTGCCTGAGGGCAGAGCCCTGGCTCTCTGAGAGGTGGCGTTTATGAGACTGCCTTCTTTTTTCTAAGAAGCACCCCGGCAGGTTCGCAGTGGATTGCACTGTCTTGCGCGAATTCTGTGCCATGTAGAGACATCCCCAACGGTCAGGAGCAACGTGTAACGTGGACCACCGGTCATGCCCGCGCCTCGCTGCGCCCCAGGTCCTCCGCGACAGTGGATCACGAGCCCAATCGGTGCTCCATTCCACAGCGGTCCTGTTTCTGGTGCAGTGTGGCCCACGTGTTCCGAGTCGTCCCCTCCAAGCAGCACGGGCTCAGCTTTACCGTGCGCACGAGATGATTCTGCTTCGCATTCCAGCGTGAATTTTTTTTACATTTCCCGATAAAGTCTGAACCGCTTTGTTCCTTGGGAAGGCCACCGTCTCCTCCAGGTGCTGAGCAGCTGGTCTCGGCCTGGGACAGAGTAGCAGTTGGGACGCTGCAGGACGCCGCTCCCTGTCGCACCTGGTGAGATGGGCGCTAGAAGCTAACGGGTTTCTGCCTGGCCTTCCGCGGCCCGCAGTCACTGTATCCCGTGTACCTTCTCCCTCTGTCCCAGATCTTTGTGCCTCCCTCAGGCCAAGGGTCTACTCCTCGCGCCCTTTGTGGAGGGAGGACAGTCTTCTCGGCCACGGAGGGGCGATTTGGTCCCCACCGTGCACCGCAGGTGCTGTGTGCTGATGCCTCCCGCAGGGGCACACCTCCCATCCGGTGCTCTGCACACACGCACTGCCGTCGGGCACACAGACAGCGGGGGACCCTCACCTGGCTCGGGTGCTGGCAGCGGTGTCTCACTCGGCCGCAGAGACGCCGTCACTGCCCAACGATCACGCTTGCGGCGATCTTTAGAAATATTCATCGTTCTGCAACCAGAAGGCCTCTCTCCTCCTGCTGTTAATCTCTATGAACGTCTCTGTTCAGATATGGCCCCAGTCACAGAAATTTATAAAATCAGATCTCACGAGGCTTAAAACTCTAATGTCCCTAAAGTCCACGTACCGTCTTCCCGGTCTCGTGCCCAAGTGCAGAAGGGCCATGAGGACACCAGGGGGGAGAACCGGGCAGGCTCCCGGCCCCTCTTCTCAGCGCCCTCCCATGCCGACAGCAACCGGGCTGGAGGCGAGCCCTTGGGGGCCTGTCCGTGGGACCCACTGTGGCTGGGCGCTACCCACGGCTCATGCCGGGCCCCTTGGCCTGAGCTGGTGGCAGAGGCGCGGGTGGCTGCCCGACCGGAGCGGCGCCACCGTCACGGCATGGGGCTGCCTAAGGTGTTCCTGCGAGGGGAGTTTTGGCTCGGCCTCCTGGGGAGCCCTTAAACTTGACCTAACACCTCCTGGGGAGGAAGGGGGCCCTGAGCAGGGCCTGGACCACAACCGACGTGGACATCACACGTGGTGGCCCCCTTTCCCTGGTGCAGCCAGCGAGGGGCCGGGCCCCACAGCCCACACGGCAGCTGCGGCACTGACAGCATCGTGGATAATCTTTTCAGGCTGAGTAGAGCAATTGTGCATTTCAAGGAGAGTGAAAGATGGGTTTGGAATGTCGCAGGGCACCGTGAAGCTCGTCGTGCGTGAATTCCTTAGGCCATAAACACGAGCACGTGCTGGTTCACGCGACAGCTTTGCCGTGGCGTGGGGTTCTCTTCCCCACTAGTGGGAGGGATGGTTGGCGCTGTGTGGGGGTCTGGTCCTGTCCCCAGCACGCGATTTCTCCAGGTTTTCCACCAAAGACTCACTGGCCCAGGTGAGCCGGTGTGGCCGCCTTCCAGAAGGTAAGCGCTCTCACCCCCCACGGAGGAGGGTCCGTGTGCTGGTAGAGCAGATGGAAGACGCCTCGGGGGCGCCCCCACAATAGCACCCTTCCCTCATCCTCAGAATTTGCTAAATGCAGTTCAAAGGCAATCGATACGTCGCACAGAGCGTTTCCCCACTTTCTTCTAAACAAACGCATTCCTGACGAGTTAGTTTACTCACAGATCGCCACGAGCGTTAATGACCCCCCGAGTCTTGTTCTGCCAGTCACCCAGATGGCTGTTGATGAAGATTTAGCCTCGTGTTCTAAGTGTCAGGGCTGTCAGCGGGGCTGAACTGTTTGACCAGAAGAAAAAACGCACAGGGAGCTATTGATTACAGCTTCTCCGTGTCACTTGCTCACCAGGATTTAGGTATTGATGAGGCCGCGAGTGAAAACAAGCTCTTTCCCTTGTGGGCTACTACCACGAGAACAAAGGCGAAGTTGGAAAAAATATTCAGCCGGCACTAGAATCAGAGGGATTCCATTATTGATTGAAAGGCCCCTTCGTGTTATTTTTGTTGGAGACAAATCTATGGGTTTGGAAGTTTTATAGCTTTTGAGAAAGGGTCCGTGTAAGGGATGGGTTCACGTATTGGATGAATTAGATTTCACAGCGTGAGGATTTCAATGCGGCTGTGATATTATGAGCTGCTTGGTTATTGATAAAAATTACATTTTATGCAGCACGGGGCTTGAAAGGAGCGAGCGTAAGGGCACGGATCCTCTGGAATGTCCTTAGGGCTCCAATAAATTTTGCCGGCTTTCATTATTTTAGTAGTCTGAATCTGCCGCTAAAATTAACACAAACAGAAGCAGTGTTCCCGTGTCTAGGAGTGAAAGCAGTGTGTCCTCAGTGAGTCCCCGCTACCATTGCTGCATGCACGAGGTAAAGCCTGGCCGGGGAGGTCAGCATCACCATCCCGCGACCACCGTGCTATTGTCCACGTGACACGTAGGGCCAGAGACTTCCCAGTCCGTCTCTTGTAATTCCACAGCTCGGGGAGCAGGGCAAGAAAATCAAAGCTCACCCATGAAGTATGCTGTTAGGTAGGAAAATTGAATTGGTGCCTAAATGTTTGTGAGCCTAGCTTGGACTAAATCTCTCTCTGTATCAGTCAGAGCTTAAGTTGTGTGTCATCTGATCATGTCCTCACAGCAGTTACTAACGTGACTATCGTATTGGGTCAAAATCCTCGATCGGAGTCCGTATTGCATTCTGAAAATTGCCAGTTACAGTGGGGATGGCAAGTGCTTGCGGGACAGGGCAGTGGTGTTACTCTCCATCAGGGAAGCGGCGCGAGAGGAAGCCGGGTCTCCCCCACCCCTCAACCCCGCTGCTCCTCCCGAGACCACCCTGAGACTGTGCGCGTTCCCATGGCAACCCACACTTCCAGTCAGAACCAGGACCGGTGTGATGTGGGAGAAGTCAGGTTCTCACCACTGAAGCCAGATGACCTGCAGGGCTGGCCAGCACCCCAGGCCATTCCCAGCGCTCCCCCTCGAGCAGCTGGTGTCGCGGCAAGAAGTATGGGCACCGGTCCTGCCTTGGCTGAGCTGGAAGCGCATCTTTGCCTCAGAGGTGCCATGTGAGCTGGGCCAGCAATGTCATGGGAGCCGAGGCTGACCACGCATGGCCTGGGGCTTGTCGGGGATGCATGGTGGTCTGCACCGGGCACAGAGCACGTGCTCCCCGTGGCCCTATTAAGTGCTGCATCTGGGACGGGACTGGGGACCATGCCATCTGCCCAGGGACAGGCACAGCTCAGCGCCCACCAAGGGCGCACTCCAGGCAGGTGTGGCAAGCTGAGACAGACGCATGGCCAGAGGACAACCAGATACCACGTACGTGTGCTTAGCCCCTCTTCTAGAAACACACCCGACTGATGGCTCATGGCTTGTCCAGCTCAGGGCTTTGGAGGTGGAGCTTGGGGGTAGGAGATGTGGATCTCCTCTCTGCTGAGCTGAAGACTCCGTCGAGGGAGCCTGAGAAACCCTCAACCTCTGGGACCCTGCAGGCGTGGCCATATGAGCGTGACCCCAGAGGGCAGGACAGGGGCCGCCGCTGAATGGTCCCTGACACCTCCTGTGTCCCTTCTAGGGCGGGGTCTGCAGAGCAGCTGTGCCCTTCCTTCTGCCCCATCTCGGTCTCCAGCGCTGGGCCGGTTCCTGTAGCTGCCCTCACTGGCCATCCGGTCCCTGTCAAGCCGCCACTGTGCTCTGTGCTCTGCACGATGACGAGAACCATCCCCCAGCACGTACTGGGCCTTCGGGGGCTGACCACCTGTGCCCCTTCGCCCCAGTCAGGATGGAGCCACTTAGGAAATAGGGCTGATTGACCCAGGCCTCCTGGGAAGTCCCTCAGGTTCTGAGTAACTGCTTGCTGGGATTTTTAAGCAAAATGACTGTCCATCTGCCAGAGCCCCTGCAGTGGGAACACCGTGTGTACCCTTGCGTTTGGTGGCCCAGGCATGGCCATCCCTGCCATGCTGTGTGCTGCCCATGGAGGGAGCTCCACAACCCGAGAGAGACTCCTGTCCCCTCCGCACCTCCCATCCCTTTCCTTTCTGCCTGTGTTCTGGGCCAGCTAAGAAACGGACAAAGGATATCAGGGTATTAGCTTTAGTAGGGTAAAGGCTGGGGGGGTGTGGGTATGGCCATGGTGGGCCTCCCAAGAATTCCTCTGGAATCGGACCCCCCTGTGCTCTATCAGCCCTGGCAAGGCCGGCTCCGCTGACCACACCTGTGCTGTGGGACAGACGAGGCCTCCCTGCAGGACCTCACAGGCTTCTGAGCTGGACATTCTCATCCCTTCCTCCCGGGATGGCCAGTCAGTGAATCCTCCTCCCCTCTTCCCCTCCCCTCGTCACCCAGGGGTGACGGATAGGGGGTGAGCAAGGCCAGGCATGTCCCTCATACCAGTGGGTGTCCTGCCACATGGAAATCAAAAGCAAGGGTAAGGCTCACTATGCCCACGCTCCACAGTGGACTCTATCCTGAGGACAGACACCGAGCGGGTCTGCCACTGGGTATCCTCGGAGCTCCCGTCCACACAGCCCAGGCTATAGGGGGAGGACCAAGGCATTCCCCTGGGGATAGCTGCTGAAAATGAGCCTCCGACCTCTGGAGGGAACAGAGGTCTCCTCCTCTGGTAGGATTGGCTACCACAAATGTGTTAGGTGGGACTGTTGGCCCATGTGTGGCTGTGGGAATAGTGTCTCCCCCGTGTGACCATGACCTCCCTCGCGTCCAGCGCGTACAAGCCCCGGCGTCCAGTCTAGGATGTGAGGAATCAGACGCCCATAGTTCTGCACTGCGGTGATTCTAGGCAAGGCAAAAGAGTGTGCTGGGCATGAGGGATGTCCTTCCTTGGGGCATTCAGTGTCCGCTAGAGAAACCTCCCTGCGGTTTGGGCCCTCCTCCTCTGGGGCTGCAGGCCGGCCTGCACTTCCCCTGGGACTGGGACAGCAGTGAGCTGAGCTGCCCATAGGTCGGACGGGCGGGGTTGGCGGAAGCCTGCGGTGCACTGAGCCCCCCTGCACCTCTCTCCTGGTGCATCTCAGTGACACCCAGCTGCCCCTGGTCCCAAGAGTGGGTCCTCTTAACCATAGGTTGGCTTCTCTCTGTAGGACTTTGTTTGGGTTGGTTTTCATCATAAGGTGACCTCGCTTTTAGTGAAGCCATTCTGTTCACTAAAGCAGGCACCTGATCACGCAGTTTGTCTCCAGAGGTGAGAGGCTATTTGAGGCCGGCCGAGGGGTGAGGGCCACTGTGGCCCTGGGTCTGGAGTCCTGAGGGACTGTGGGAGCGGGTGGTGTCCAGGGGCAGGGGGGCAGCAGCAGTGGCCACTCAGGTGAGAACACATGAAGACTAGAGCTTCTCCACCTTCCCAAACATCCCAGGACTGGTGAGCGCAGACAGACATTCCCGGGGCCCTGCGTGGCGTGAAGCAGGGCCAGCAAACCTTTCCTATAAAGAGCCTGATGGTAAACAGTTTAGGCTTTCAGAAGCAGCCACAGACAGTGCGGCTACGTTCCGATGAAGCTGTGTTTACGAAATAAAGAAGGACCGTAGTGGCCAATAGCTGATTTGCCAATGCCTCGTGTGAGTACCGCCTTCCCAGAAGGTTCCTGTCGCTTCTCGAGATATTTACGATTTTGCATACCATCCCGTAGCTTGGAAATGTAATTTTGAACTTGGTAAGCGCACACGATTGGTTTCTTACCAACGGCAATTTTCTCCTCCTGGATCCTGCTGTAAGGGGGTTCTCTGGACTGTGCTGGACATTTGCCTTGGGGCATTGTGGCACCCTTTGGCCCCCCGAGGCCCTTGGAGACCAAGGGGTGTGCAGGGCCGAGACAGCCAGCAGACGGCCTGCGTGTGGCTGAGCCCCTGCTAGGTGAGTGGTGGTCAGGGGCCTTGCTTGTGACCCCGGAGGCCCCATTGGCCCGGAGCCCAGCCTGACGGTGGCTTCCTGTTTTCCAGGTGCCCATCCTCATCCCGTGCCATCGCGTGATCTGCAGCAGCGGAGCCGTGGGCAGCTACTCCGGAGGCCTGGCCACAAAGGAGTGGCTGCTGGCCCATGAGGGCTGCCTGGCGGGGAAGCCGACCAGTCCCGGGGGGTCCCATCTGGCTGGAACGCGGCCCAGGGTGCGGGGTGGCCAGCACTGAGGGTTTGCAGGAGGCCGTGTTGGAGTGGCACGCGCTGGAAGCGGGCATGCGCTGGCACCGTTGTATTAAAGCTCTGGACGTGTCCTGAGGGACGTGGAGCACGTTGTGTCTCTCATTCTTCCATTTCGCAGCAGAGCGGGTTGGGAAGACCAGACCTTGTTCGCAGCGCGTCCCCTCACGGCGCTGTTCGTCTCTGACGTCCCCCAGCGCCGCGGCGAGAGAGCAGGGGCCTGGCAGGCAGCGGGGCAACCGTCCTGGAAGGTGCCTGCGGGGCCAGCGGCTGTGCCCCCCGCAGAGCCCCAGTCCCCACGCAGGCCTGAGAAGCTGGCCGTCCCCGCCCACGGCCCGGCTCCCCATCCTCTCCGCTGTTAAGGCTACCTGGCCCGTGTTTCCCGCTCCCACCTTCCCTGCCGGCCGGGGCAGCCTGGAAATCGTGCTCACGGGGGCTTCCCCACTTTGCTTCTCTCCCGGCCAGGAAGGCCAGCGCCGGGGGCGTCCATCCAGGGTCGTGTCTGCCGAGTGGAGGAGACCCGCCTACCAGCGCAAGCCGGGAAAACAAATGGCTCTTTGAGGTGGGTTTGGTCGCAATGGCTCTTTTATAGGGGCCTGGCCTCGGGCCCCGGCCCCTCTACTGACACAGTTGACCCTCGCATGCCCTGAACAGAAGGTGACGAGGCTTGCCGACCTCTCCTCCCCAGTACCCCAAGACTGAGCCTGGAAGTCAGAGGTCACACAAGAAGGTGGGTCAGCTCCTGTCCCCAGGGGTGGTCTGGAGTATTTCCAGCGTCCACCAAGGACCTCGGGCTGACAGTTCATTACCTGTTGTCATTTTAGCTTCATCGTTAAGTAGATCTGAAAAGCATACTGGGAACTTGTAGCTGTGCACGGAGATAAAATAGAGCCTGTGATCTAGGGAGAAAGTAAGCCGCACCCCGCCGCACAGTAGAGAGCTGTGTTTGTGTCCGGGGTTCCTGGGACGCTGGAGGGCACGGCCGGCAGCTCAGGCGGTCTGGACGGGTCCCTGAACACCGCAGATACACAGCCTGTGGAGGGCACAGTGTGGGTGTGTTTTGTATTTCATGTTAGCACCTGTACAAGAACAAGTACCCAATGTAAACACAGTTCAACCAAATTCTTGCATTTTCCCCTCAAAAATAGAGCGCTCTGACCATCACTGCATTGTCTTCCGATTCCACTTCTTCTCCGAGCTTCTGTCTGCGGGCACGCCGTCCTGCCCGCACGGGGAGCCGTGTAGCGGTCTGACTTCGGGACAGACCCCCGCGCGGCCTGCACTGAGCCCCCGGCCGGCCGCGAGATCTGTAAGCGCAGTCTTGCATCTGCGTGCGCCGGCAGAGGGGCTCGTTCCTGGGTTTCCGACGTGTTGGGAAGACGGGTCGGGGGTCTGGGGCACACTCCGCATTTGAGGGCCAAGGAGGAGGTTGTATCGCCAATTCTGTAAGGAAAACGCTCTTCTCCAGGAACTCTCAGTCACCGAGAAACGTGATCACACTCTGCCCTTGTGCTCTGCCGGGAGGAGAGGGCCGGGGTTCTCAAAGGCAGGTTCTCGTTGAGGGCCAGGGTGTGGATTCCGTCTGACTGCTTTCCAATAGAGGGCACCATAGCAGTGCACTAGGGCTGCGGTTGGGAGACCCCCAGCCACCACTATCTGGGATGGACGTGAGAGTGGGGACAGGGTGGAGCTCTCCGTGCGGCTCTGTGACGGTCCCGCGGAGCACGAGGTGCCATCGGTGCTGCTGGCAGGCCCCGGCGATGCTCCACATGTCCCTTGCCACCCACATGCCGGGCACGCAGGCCACCTCCTGGGTCAGGAAAGTGCCGGCAATGCCACGTGCTTCCGACTGCAATCTCCAGGTGCCTGGGTGGGCTCCGAGGGAGCGTCCTGGGTGGGACAGCCACCCATGGCAGCATGCAAGGCCACGGTCCCCAGTGGGGCTCAGCCACGTGCAGCCAGGGGCCTGCCCATCAGCGCAGTCTGAGGTGACCCTGCGGCCCGGCGTGGCCAAGCACTGCCTGTTTGGGCCGTGCCCTTGGTGCAGAGCAAACCCGCGTTCTGTTTTTTCCCAGGGGTTCCTCGGCTCTGTCAGAACAGTCTTAATATGCGCCCCGAGGTTCCCGCTGACAGAGGCAGCGGCGGGGCTCAACCTAGCACGTGTACCGCTCCAAGGACAAGCTCTGCAGAGGCCGACATGAAAGCCCACGCGGGACGCCTGGAGCCGTGCTGCTCACGGTGGCGGCGCAGTTTATGGAAATAAAGAGGAAAAGGAAAGGCACAAAGAAATACAAAAATATTTTCCAAATAAAAAGAAATGTCGAGACAAGAAAGCTGTGTTCTTCAGCCTCAGCCCCGGGTCCCCTGCATGGATTGGTTTCCTCGTCCACGTGGCGCGGGGACCTTGAACTGACAGGGAGACCCTCGGGCAGGGGACGGCTGGCTCTTCGCGGGAGCTTGGCTGGGGTGCACGGTGCTCCCTGTTTCCAGAGACTGAGCTAACGAGAGATTCAGAGACAGTGTCTGTGTTTGCAGGACCATGCGTCCTTGACGCCGATGCCCTTGGCCAGGCAGGCGCCCAGGGTTACAGCGGGCAGCCATGTTCCTCACCAGCCCCTTTCCCCACGTCCAGCAGAAGCACCAGGGGAAGCCCACCCCCATCCACCACGTCCCGTGGCTGCACCAGGGGACCAAGGACCAGCACAAGTCTGCCTTCCCACCGCCCCCAGAAGAAACACCACAGTGTCTCGTAGGCACGGGGGCTGAAGCGGGGCCGCGGTAGAGGGCCCCGAAGGGAGTATGGACTCTGTGGGATCGGCTCCATGCAGCTCTAGACAGTGGGGCCAGGGCAAGGTGCGTTCAGGAGGCAAGTAGGCTCACCTTGCAGGTACCTAACTGGGACTTCTAATCCTTGTCTGCTTCCTACTCGGCAGACGCACTTACAGAGCAATCCGCGTGTGTCTCGAACATTTGCCAGAGAGGGAAGTCCTTCCTATCCAAGGGGCTTTGGGTGCCCATTTTCTTCCGAGTCTCCCCGCACACCATGTGCTCACCCAGAATCTCCTCTTCTGAGTAGCCAGGCCTGTCCAGTGCAGGTATGTTTATACTGAGACCCTGTTTCTTTTTTTTTTTCCAAGATTTTATTTATTTATTTGACAAAGATCACAAGTAGGCAGAGAGCCAGGCAGAAAGAGGGGAAGGCAGGCTCCCCGCTGAGCAGAGAGCCCGATGTGGGGCTCGATCCCAGGACCCCAGGATCATGACCTGAGCCGAAGGCAGAGGCTTAACCCACTGAGCCAGCCAGGCACCCCCCCCCCTTTTTGTTTCTTAACCCATTCGTGAGCAACAGCGTTATCCCAGAACTCATTTCCTTTAAAATTGGGACGGGAGGATGAAACCGGGACAAGGAGGTTGCTCAAAAACCCAAGTGGTGGCTTGATCCCGCGGGAGCCCTGTGGGGCGTGTGTGCTGTCTCCAGAGGACTTGTCCTCCCCGCGGTGGCCCTGGCAGGGCGGACAGGTGCTGGTGGCCATGTCTCCCCACACATGGCACCCACATGCCCCACCCCATCGCTGGAACCACAGGCAGCAGCACCGGCCACCGTGAGAGCAGGCGGGACATCGTAGCTGAATGAGTGTGAAAATTGTTGACTCTAGAGCTGGCCGAGCTCTTACTCGAGTTCAGTTTTAAGCCGCCTTTGGGAGGACTCTGAAGCGATAAATGACTTAATGTGGGACACAGGAAAAAAGGTGTTATTTTACTTGAAAGATTTTCCCACTAGACCAGTCAGGAAACTGAGCCCGGCTCTTGGTCCACGAGCTGTGATGTATTTGGGAGTATTTGGGAATCCCAGTCCGTCCTTTGGGTGTGTGTGCCTGCTGCCCTCCTGGCGTGGGGTCATGGGGTGAGGGCACCAGGGGGCCCTCAGTGGGGATTTCGCTTTGTTTGGCCTCCCTCAGCCCATGCACGGTCTTTCCTTTTTCATTCGCCGGCATTTGATTGAGAGCTGATGTTTAGGAAGCTGAAGCCCACATCAATTTTACCTGTTATCAGTTTGAAAGACGCTGAGATTTAAACGGAGCTCTGCCATGCAGCCCGTCTGTCCTTCTGTCTGTCTGTCTGGAGGGAAGAGGGTGGCAGTTGAAAGCCAGACCCAGAGCCTGGAGAAAGTGCAGGTCCTGCCGCGTCTCTGAGCGGCGGAGGGCAGCAGGGCTCGGACCCAGCGGCTCCAGCTGCCGACAGATGAGCGCGTCTGGCCTCCATCAGCCGGGCCGCTCCGGAGGGTGTGTGCTGGGCCGCCGGGGGAGTGAGGCCTGGGGCAAGGGCCTGGACAGTGAGACACGGCTGGACACAGAGCCCAGCCCGACGGCGCCTGGACTGATGAAAGGACATCGTTAACGAGGCTTTAAAGTTTTCTCCATGTTTTTTCATTGAGAAAAGCCACAAGAAGAAAATTCTGCACAGACGCTAGTTAAGACTGATCCTGGAAAACATGGCCCCGGTGTTGCAGGGCACCTTTGTAAGGCCCCGTGCTCAACACTGTGGTTTGAGTCACCTTCCCTTTGGCAAGGGGAGCTCGTGGGGGGGCGGTGCTCGAGCAGAGCAGGGGGCCCCGCATCCGACGACTGAGCCGGCGCTGCAGGTGGTCGTAGCGTGAACGCTGGCGCGAAGGAAGGGGAGATCTGCTCCTGGGGCCTACCTTACCTGCCGGCTGTCAGGTCCCCTGCGGACCGGCTTCTCATCCTGTGCCAGGTTCCCGGGACGGGGGGTGCGAGGGGCAGAGCAGAGGGCCGGCGGCCTGTGTCCCATCTCGTTCCTTGCCCCTCCTCGGCTGCGGCACCCCCAGCAGGCACACACCCGAGGCTTCTCTTACGTCTTCCTATTACACGTCACTTGTGTTGGGTTCCCAAACACCAGCAACATGTTTGCTTCCAGATTGGTTTGTTGACTTAAATTTAGAAAAACCCAGCTGGAGAAAATACCAGTGTCTAAACATTAAGCAACATGTGATATTGTGCAAAAAGTATTGCTTTTCCATGTTTTGATTGCCGTAGCTATGAGCAGAAGTCCGTGCACGTGGCGCATCTTGGCAGGCGATGCAGGCCCAGGTATGCGGCGCTGAGCCACACGCTCCTGCAAGCCATTCGGGCCCCGAGTCCTGTGGGAAAGCTCTGCAGCCCGGGCCCCCTCTCCCCAGTCCCTGGCCACGCCTCCAAGGGGCCTGCACGGGGCTCTGAACCTGCCCAGCCCCGGTCGCAGGAGCCGCTCCCGAGAAGGGAAGGCCAGCCCCGGCTGTCTTTGGGGATTCAGTCAATTGAGGGCTCAGGAAAGCAGGTAGGGAACACCGACCACCCTCTCTGCTCACCTCATAACCGCGCAAGGTGTGTATCAGCAGGGCACGGTCCACCGGGGAAGGGAGGCCTGTGGGACGGGGGAGGCGTGTGGCTGAGCTGAGCTCCTGGCACGGTCTGGTTGCATCCTTGTGGATGGTTGTCTTCAGGGAGGAGGACAGTCCCTGCTAGAGTTAGATTTTGTGAAAGCTTGGAGAACCTTCCAGATAAAAGCTCCTATGTAAGTGTACGGTCCTGCTTCTGGACGGATGTCCTCAATGCCAGCTGGGGGACAGGAACCTCACGGCTCCCTCCGTGCTGGTCCAGCTGCAGCACGCTCCGCGGGGCCCGGCACGGTCTCCGGGTGCTTCCTTCGGAGGCCCCGCTTACTCCCGACTCCCAAGAAGGGGGTTAAAAATACTCCCAGCAGAAACCTCTGTGTGAGGGGCGCAGTCCGGACAGAGCCCTCGCTGGTGCTGCCGCGTCGACCCCGCTGCAGGGTCCTTCCTGGATGTCTCCTGGGCCGCTGGGCCGCCCACCCTCCTGAGAACTGCTCCCTCCGGGGAAGGGGGGGGACGTCTGTGCCTTGCTCACACCTGCCTGAGTGCCCCTTGGTGGCTGCTGCACAGGGGGAGCCAAACCTGGCCCTTCCGCCCATTCTCACAGCTCCTGTGGACTTCTGGGACCCTTCGTTTCTCCTCTTTTCCCTCGGGTGCTGCTGAGTCCTTGTCACACTGTCACTGTGCTCAGCCAGGGGTCTGGACCCTGTGGAAGGAGTCCCAGCCATGTGTCCCTGGGTGCAGCCCACAGCACCCAGCACCTCCCAGCAGCCCTCCACCCCCAGAGGGAGGTGGTGGGCTGGGGTGGCTTTGTCCCTGTTGCATTGTCACCAGCACGCATGGAGAGCGGGGTCTGAGGCACGTTGAAGGAGGCGGGCAGGAGCACTAGCCCAGGGGCATCCAGTGAGCAGGGAGGAGGGCTGTGGCTTGCAGCATCGAAACCCCACCCCTGCCATCGGGGTGCACCGGCCTGGGAGGCCACTCCTTTGCAATACTCAAATTCAAACCTAGTACAGTTAGGATTCCTAAAATGTTCTCCTCCCAGGAGTTTTGCTCTTTCTAGAATCTCCTTCAGGTGGCCTTTTGTACCACAATTTAGACCATTTTTCTTGGGAAAAGGGCCTTCGCAGTTTTCTGGGCTTTGGCTTTGGCTCTGCCCGCGCAGCCTCCCCAGATGACCCATCGGATGTACAGGACGGCTCAGGTCTGGGCTCGCAGGCTACTCCCCTCTCCCAAGGCCCTTGCCGAAGGTGGCAGAGCAATGGCCATGACCACACCTGACCACGTTGTCCGTCCGACTGGCCATGTCAGAGTCTCTGGGTAGGGGTGAGGTGGAGCCTTCTAGAACATTGTGGAGCCCGCTCCCATAGGGAGGACAGAGGGCTGCTGGCTGGGAGTCAGCCCTGCCAACTCCTTCTGGAAGCTGATCTGGTCAGGGAATGGAGAGGCCGACAGGCCCCTGCACACAGGTGCACAGGCAGCCTCCCACTTCGGGGCGAGGAGGGCAGTGCCTTCCCAAGACCCTGTCCCACTGTGGGTGGTGCTCGGAGCCCCCAGGCCCCACTCTGAAGGGTCGCTGTCCATCTCCTGGGATATCCCAGCTTTGGGTCCTCCATCAGGAACCACACGGAGAGCAGCAGCAGCATCTCCTGCATGGGGACCCGTGGGAGGGTGTTCCCACCGCCCGAAGCCGAGGCCCTCCGTCCTTGCGGTCACCATCCTCCAGCCATGCCTAGGAGCATCTGAGCCTGGTCAAGGCTACAGCCAGGTCAGAGAGTGGTCCGGGAGTGGCCCGGCCCCCAAGCCCAAGCCTCCAGAGGTTACAGAGCCCTCCTTGGCGCTGTCCTTTCGTTGGCTTTATCGGCTGAACCCATGACCACATTCAGACAAATTGCCACCATCTATCAGGATGGGTGGCAGTGTCTGCAGATGTCCATGGTGACCTCGAACTGGGTGGAACAAGGGTCTGTGAAAGTACAGACGGGAAGCACCTGTGATGCAGCTCGCACAAGGAGGGCTCTCCCCAGAACCACAGTCTGCTTTTCTCAGGACCCTTCCTGGCCACTGGAGGAGGGGGCTGAGTTCCAGACGGCACGCAGCCGGGTGCGCTCCTCCACTCTTCCTTGGAAAGGCCACAGCAGCTTGGCTCACGGGTAAGTGTGGGGTCAGGACGCGTGGAGGCAGCCAACGTACAGCATCAGTCCCTGAGCTCCTGTGCACAGTGGACCCAAGGCAAGTAAAGGGCAGCGGGGAGCACAGAGGGGGGAGGTCAGGACGGGGGCAGGGAGGAGCAGAGACCTCAAGTCACCCCTTGTTGGCTGGATGTAGTCCAGGACTGTGACCCTCAGTAGCAGGTCCAGATGATCTAAAGATGCTTGCCCGGGATCTCCTTCCTGATTCAGGGATCGCAGGCCTGAGTGAGCATGTGCCCGGCCAGCCCCCTGGGGACACTGCTGCCAGACATGGGTCTGCTCTTGCCAAAGCACCTCCCCAGGCGGGTGTAGAGGCCGGCGCTAAGCCTGCGGGTGTCGCCCAAGACACCAGGGCAGCCCTTGTGCCGTCTCTGCAGTAGCACCGCTCAGCTCAGGCCGCCAGCCGTGGACTGGTGATCGGGGTGAGTCGGGAACGTCTGACAGGGCAGGGAGTGGCACTGGCAGCTCGTTGGACATCTGCAGACCCTGTGCTGAGCCCAGGAGGGGGAAGCAGCCCGTGCAGCCTGCCTGGGAAAGGTGGGGACTAGTTGCCCCACAAAGGGCTGCCCCTTTCAGCCCCTCCTAATGCTCTCCACTGGGGTGGGGGCACCCGTTCCTGTCCACCTTCCTCATTGTGCTGTGCTCTGCTCTTGAGTGAGGCCCAAGACAGCTTGGCCCCATCCTGTTAGGACGTGTCTGCTTGGTTACTGCTTCCCACCTGGTGCGCCTTCGCATCTCTCCCTGACTCCTGGAAAACACCAGGTCCTGTCCCTCTGGAGGCATGTCTTGGACCTGGAGGGTGAGGGGCCCCAGCCGCACCCCCTCTGTGCATGTGCCCCAGTGCTCTGGGCTCCAGGGGTGTCAACCAGCCCACCAGTGAGGCGCTGGCCGCACGCAGCGTTCAGATGGGGCTGTTCAGGGGCATGGCCTCCCCAGAACCTAGGGGCCAGCACCTGCCAGGCTGCCCTGCACCCCACCGCCTCTCAGAATTCCGTGGAGCTCCTGGGTGTGCTCGGCCCACACACTACAAACACTCGGCTCCTACCTTCCTCCACCAGGCAGACCCTCGTGACTGGCACTCATTGCCACTTGGGCCCTCCTCACAACTCGAGGCCAGCTGCTGCTGTGGTCCCGAGCCCCGCCATCTTCTCGGCTCCTTCTCCTGGCAGGTGGGGTCCTCCTGGGCTTCCAGCAGGAGCCTTCCCCTCAGAACACTCTGGCCTTGTGCCCCAGCCCAGGGAGGCCTCCTGAACACCACCAAGATGGTGTTTTCATTGAGGATTGCTTGTCTGTCAGTCTGCTCTTAGGCTACAGAGAGCTCCTGGGGACAGCGAGGCCTTGTCCCTGCACTCTGTCCCGGAGAGCCCTTTCTGACACAGACCCCCACTTCCTGCCTCCTCCCCAAACTTTCTCCAGTCCAGCAGACCCTGAACCCCTGTGCTGTGTGCCTTGAATGCCACTCTCAGTCCTGTAGACGGGGACACCGAGGCCCCAGGGCTCCCGGGGCTGGCCTTAGGCTACAGGCAAGTGCATGGCAGGGCCAGAACTGGGGGCTTGTCGGGTGTCCTGCTGCTGAGTGAGAGCAGGACCAGGGAAGGGATGGCCAGAGCCCAGCCTGATGCTGGCAGGTCCTCAGGGGAGGAGTCTGCCCAACAGCCAGGATGAGGCTCCGCTGGGAGGACGTGTCCTGTGCATGCAGAGATCTGGGAGCTCTTCGAGGCACAGGGAAGCGAAGGCAGTAAGAATAGAATCGTCTCTCCAGGATGGATGACCAACGGCAGTCCTCCAAGGTGTGCTTGTGTTGAAAAGGGATCGGCCTAATGGTCCGTCAGTAAGGGGCGGGGTTGGGTCGGTCAGAGCACTGACTCAGGAGTTCCATGCGTGACCTTGGCCCGGGGCATTCTCCAGGCCAGGGGCCCTCCCCACAGCCCAGGGAAGAGACGGGGCAGGATGTCTGAGTGGAAGGGGCTGGAAGGTGGCAGTGGGCGTGGCCACTGTCTCCGGGGGAGGGGTTCCATTCACCTACACCAAGCTGCCCTGCCACTGCTGAGTGGGGGGACGTGTTATTTCTGGAAGAAGGGAGAGGGGAGCCGTTCTCAGCTTGTTGGAAAGGAAGCTCCGTGGGCATGGTGGCTGTGCGGTTCCCGAGTGGTGCTGTGGGCACCCAGCTCTGTGGCACCCACCTCTGACCTCCAACCTCAGAGAATGTCCAAAACCCAAGTTGAGACCCTGTGGGAGGGATTTGGTTTCTGGTAGAGACAGGCTGCCAGAGGACCCTGTGTTCCTCAGAAATTATGTTCTCCATTTGAAGAGGGTGAGCCCTAGGTAGTTTCTAGGGGTGGTATCTATCAGTTTTTGTTTGCTTTCCTAGGAAAATCACAGGATCCAGGAAGTGACATTTGAAGTGGCTGGTTCATCATCACTGACCCAAGGGCAACAGGAGTGGGTACAGTGATGCACCGCCAGCTCCCACGGGCTGTCCTTAGGGGACGGTCAGAGTTCCGATAACACGCAGAGTCCATGATGTGCACGGAACAGGTGTCTGTCCCCAGCCCAAAAGAATGAGAGCACCTGGAAGGGCTCTCTTTCTTACGGCTTTAATGGTTTAGCCAACCTGCGCTCTGCGGTCATGGGAGCAAATCACAGGGCGGGGGTGCTCGAGCGGAGGCCTGCCATCTCCCACCGGCTTTCTTGGCTCGAGGCCACTCTCCGGTGCCCACAGCATGGGTGTGGGAGTCTGGGTGTGGTTGCACCGGAGGCCCGAGGGGCGCTGGCCCGGTGCGTCTCATTCATGTGCATTCCGAATTGTGTACTTGCCCCGCATCCTGTCTCCTGCAGCTGTGTCCGCTCCCCCAGGGGCCTGGCTCAGGGGCCACAAGGGTAGTTCTGAGCGAGGGGGAACTTTGTCGCCGGCACCAGCCCCTCGGCACGGCCCGGGCCTTGCAGCTGGACGCCCGCCCCTTGGCGCTCTGCAGTTGCCCAGATCAGGCCCCTGCCTCAGGAAATGGGGACAAGTGATTTTCTTGGGCACAGTTCCTGAAGATCCTGCGTCATCCATTCCATGAGTGTTACTGCTGCTCTGCTCAGCTTGGCCTTTGCATTCCAGAGGAACAGAGAGTGAGTCTGATGCAAATTCAGAAATCACCGCTGGTTTCCGGAAGCAGCCGCAGGCGAATGTTAATACAGAAGCCTGCCTGTCGGGGGCTGGTCCCGGCACCGTGCGGGTGGGCCAGGTGGCCGGGTGCTGGCCAGGGCCCCTCGTGTTCCTCCCACCGCATGCGCAGGCATGGGAGAGGTCCCGGCCCACCGCACACAGCCGGGGCCACCCTGGCGGCAGCCTCCAGAGCCTGGCCCTGCTCGGGGCCTCCCCGCGGGCATCTGTGTGCGGACACCTCAAGGCTGGGGAGGTGGGGGTGTGCGAGCAGGACGCCGTCTGAGCAGGGACGGGGCCCGTGCCGAAGGTCCTGAAGCCAAGAGGGCGTCAGAGGCGACAGGGCAGACCCTGGGCAGGGCAACCACAGCCCCATCATTCGATGAGGTTACCAGGCATTTTCGTCCAGCCTTCCTCAGTGCTTCTACGAAACAGTCTCAGACGAGGAAGATGTTAGAGGCAGAGACAGACTAGCCTCATTTGCCTCCTGTCCTGGAAGCCTCGATGTCTGTGGCTTTCTCGGGAGCAGAGGTGCAGCCGGGCAGTGGCGCGGGGCCGTGGGGTTGGCACCCCGGCCAGCAGACCGCAGGGGCCGCCCCATCTCCGCCTCCGGGGCGCAGAGAGGTGGGCAGCGTGGCACCTGGAGGCCGCTCGGAACTTTATCGTTTTGTCGGCACAAACCGCACGGAGCTCTGTGACAGGAAGCACGCCGCGCCCGCCGCAGACCAAGGTGACTCGGTCCGTGGGAGCCCTGAGACGAGCTTCTGGGAGCCTCTGGCGCCTGCTGATTCTTCTCCCTTTCTCTCTCCCCTGGAAGAGACGACAGGCCGCTCTCCTTCCGGGTCTGACCGCGGGATCCTCACGTGGTCGGGGTTCCGCAGACGCCACGAGACCCCCACCCCGGGGGCTGGAAGCTCCGTCCTTCCCTGCCTGTGGCCCTGAAGAGACGCCGAGCCACCGGCTGCCCTGCTTGCGCCCGAGTGGGGCGGGGGTCTTTATCTGGAGGCCGGCCGCGTCCTCCGGCTCTCGATCCCGAGTCACCCGCTCCCCAAGGGGACGCACGTCTAGGCCTCCGCGTGACTCCCACCCGAGGCTGAAGACCGCCCGCGGGGCAGCAGGAGGGCCTCCCTCAGAGCACGCGGTCACGCTCACTCACCGGCGAGGCATCCGGACCCCGACGCCACATGCAGAGCTGGGGACACGCATCTACCGAAAGCTGCTTCCTCTCTGAGATGCAGAATGACACGTCTGAATATTACCGCACCGAGAGCATGTAGCTGTCGGTTCTCTTCCGCGCAGACATCTGCCCTCGGCACCGGGAAGCCGGGTGACAGGTACTCTGTGGTTTCAAGCAAATTGGTCTCAGATGTAGATGAACAGCTTTTCTTGGGAAAGGACGGAAGCTTATCATGTGGGCGGCCTGAGCCAGCCGGGGTGTCCAGGTCCACTTCTTGCTGATTGGGGGTCCCTCCTGCCCCCACCGCAGGAGGGCTTTCTGGAGCCTCCACTCTCGTCCGCTACCCATCCTGCAGGTGAACTCGGGCTGTGTGGCACCCATATGAGAGAAAAAGAGCTCAGGGCATGCTGTCCCAGGGCAGGGGCACTCATGGAGGACAGATGGGCATGAACTAGAAAATCAAGAGGGGCTTCCTGGAGGAGGCAGGCCATGCACTGCACCTGTCATTGCTAGACAGGATGTGAAAGGCTTCTCAAGCAGAAGGGGCACCAGACACCTTAGCACAGGGGTGGCACATGCGGTGTTGGCCATGCAGGAGGAACCAGGGCCCTGAGAGCAGTGGGGATGGCCAGGGAAGCAGACACCCTTGTCGCAGTGGGGGGTCATATGTGGGTTCAGTTCTGGGTGAAGTCCCAGGTGGCGGCCGTCCAGAGAGCAGTGCACAGCAGTCGCCAGTCTTGGGCCACCAGGGGCCACCACGGCCCTAGCATCCCTGCCCCAGTGTGGCGGGAGCCCCCAGCTCTGCACAGACCTGCATCGCCTTGCAGCTGTCCCTGCACTTTCTGGCCCGGGAGGTGCTCTTTTCTGATTTCCTCCTTTGCCACTGAATAGCACACAGCAGCCGTGACGCAGGGAACAGTCCCAAGCTGTTTCCCGGTGGGAAGACAGGCCCCAAGGAGAGCACGGGGCTTCGCCTGGCACCCCATTGACCTAGGGAGTCTCTGTCCTGGGTCCTCCAGGCTGGGACTGCGTGACCTGCTTCCCAGGGACTCATGAGAACAGAAGACAGGTGGGCACCTCGCCCAGCAGAGCGGGCCATAGCCCAGCTCGGAGAAGCTGGCCTGCGCGGCTCTGCATCCCGTGTTTTACATAATGAGGTAAGTCACTTAACGTCGCTGTGTCTTGTTAGAGAAGCTACTAATCCTTAGAGCTAAGAGGACTAACTAATTAGTGTAAAACACTTAGAAAATACAAGAAATTCAGATGTGGCGCATAATTGGCCAGTCCTTCTGGTATTGACACTTGGGCCGTGGCCCCGATAAGGCAGCGGGCCCGGCTCCACCGAGGGCATGTGCTGGTGTGAGGCCGAGGCCTGCGCAGGAGGGGGGCCCCAAGCCTCAGGGTCACTGGCCGTGTCCTGTGTCGCTCTGCAGCCGGAAGCGCGGTGGGGGCGGAACTGGTGAACCGGCCGGCGAGGACGGCCGGGGGCAGGTGGGAGTCCCAGCCCAGGGAAGGCCAGAGAGCCGCTGCCAGGGCTGGAGCTCCAGATCAGGACTGGATTCACGCCACAGGCCACTGGCAGTGCAGGGAAGGGCGGGCCCATGGGTGGCCGGGCCGCCCCAAACCTGTCGGAACCTCCACTGTCTCATCTCTGGCAAGGAGCTAACGCCATCGCGTTGAAGTTTCTGTGGAGAGCAGAGCTGCAAGTGCGAGACGCCTGACGCTGAGCGTGCCTCCCACAGCTTCTGCCACTCTTCCTCTTTATAGGACAGACGCCAGACTTCCTTCTCAGTTGGTAAGTGGCTTGGAAAAGACGTCCAAGCCCCGGACCCGGACAGCTCCTGCCCCGAGCTCCAGGGACACACGCGGCCGCCAGTGGGTGTGGAGTCCCCAGGGGTGTTGGAAATAAGGTGGTGACTGGGCGTTCTCTTCGGTACGCTTCTTCCTAAGGACGTATGGAGCTGTCAGCAGGTCATTAATCTCTCTTTAAACCACGGTGACAATGTTTACATTTAAGATCAAGATGATGATTTTGGGGAAGAACTCCCCAGAAGCGCTCCCCACAGCTGGAAAGACACAGCAGCCAGTGAACGAAGCCCCTGCCTGGGCCAGAAATAACCCGAGACAGTCCCGGAGGCCCGCAGGCCCAAGGGCGATGCCAGGAGAGGCGGGCGTTCAAGCTGTCTGACAGCAGCTCGTCGCGGAACGGAGCTGGCTTCAGCGACAGCGACGCCGGAGTCATGGTGTCAGACACTGGTGGCAGACGATTCTGTTCAGCCTTGCGGGCGTCTGCGTCGGACAAACTGGCTACGAGCAGAAACTTCTGAAGAGTATTGTTCTCAATTCATTAAAAAATAATAATAATAATTTGTGCCCGAACAGTAAAAGAGCCAGGGGCTAGCAGATATGGAAAGCCAGCGTCTGGGAGCGTTCTGGCCAGTCCATCCTTTCGGGAGAGAATGCGGGGTGCCCTCCAGCACTGGTGAGGCCTCCCTCCGGGTCTGTCCCTCTCCAGTACTTTGCAAGCTGAGACCAGTGCCTGGTGTGTGGCCCAACAAAGCCGCTTCCCGAGAGGCGGGCCTTGCGTTTGTGCTGGGGCCTGCGTTCTCAGTGGCCCCTTGGAAGAGCGCCCTAGGAAGCTTGTGACCATCAACGAAACGCTGGCGTTTCCGTTCTTCCTCAGAATGGGCAGCTAGGGTCCTCACGACACCCTGTCGTCTACTGCATTTCCCCCCACAGGAGAGATACGTGTTTTTGTCCCAAAACAGTCCAGCTTTGAAGAGGTGAAGCCCGAGGCCGCCACCTCGGAATGTGCGCCGATCCCACGGCATTCTAGAATCAAGTCCAGATCGCCCACAAGTGTGCATGTGTTCAAAGAGCTACGATGGCTGCTGTGCCAGAATTCAAAGAAAAGCTTCTCTGGGATGTTGCAGAGAGCACTGAGTCTGTGCGCGGTGACTTTGGACGGTCCTGGGGTGTTCCAGCCCCATCACCTCTCCCCACGCACACCCCTCGGGAAGCCTGACGTGCGCCCAGAAGCCAGGCCTGGGGGCGAGAGCGAAAGCCGCTGTTTACTTTGATGGAGTTCCAATAGTTAATTTTTGCTTTTGTTTCCCTTGCCTCAGGGAACATGTCTGTTTTGAGTTTGTTTTTGTGGATGGTGCAAGAAAGTGGTTCTCTTTCTTTCGTTTGCATGCAGCTGTCTAGTTTTTCCAGCACCATGTGTGGAAGAGACTGTGCCTTTCCTTTGCATATTCATGCGTCTTGGTCAAAGACTAATTGACTGAGTAACTGTGGCTTGATTTCCACTTCTGTTCCATTGACCGGTGTATGTATTTTTGTGCCAATACCATACTGTTTTGATGACTGTAGCTTTGTACTATAACTTAAAGTCTAGAATTGTGATACCTTCAGTTTTATTTTTCTTTTTCAAGATTGCTTTGGTTAATTGGTCTTTTGTGAACATAGAATTTGGGGATTATTTGTTCTAGCTCTGTGAAGTGTTCTTTGTACTTTGACAGGGGTTGCATTAAACCTGTAGGTCACTTTGGGTGATCTAGACATTTTAACAATATTTGTTCTTCCAATCCATGAGCACAGAATGTCTTTCCATTTCTTTGTATCACCTTCAATATCTTCCATCAGTGTTTTTTAGTTTTCAGAGTACAGGGTTTGCACTTCTTTGGTTAACTTATTCTTAATTTTTTTTTTTTTTTTTTGGTGCAGTTGTAAATGGGATTGTTTTCTTAATTTTCTTAATTTCACTGCTTCATTGTTAGTGTACGGGGATGCAACAAATTTCTGAACATTGATTTTGTATCCTGTGACTTTACTGAATTCATATATCTGTTGTAGTAGTTTTTTGGTTGTCTTTAGGGTTTTCTCCATAGACTATCATGTCCTCTGCAAGTAGTGAGAGTTTTACTTCTTCCTTTCCAACTTGGATGCGTCTTACTTCTTTTTGTTGTCTGATTCTTGTGGCTACGACTTCTTGTATCGTATTGCATAAAAGGCCAGGCTTGAGGGATATATATTGCTTTAAGTAAATACATACACAATCACCTATGCACACACACACGTATAAACATGCACATGTATATAATAAAACCTTTTCAAAGGCAAGGGGAGGATAAATACAAAATGTAAGTTGCCTCTGGGGCAGAGGTGGGAACGTAGAATATTGTCAAAACGTGGGTTTTCGACCACACTCTCCCATATTGTTCCACTTCCTAAGTGGGATTCCAGATTCACTTGTCTCCATGTAATGTTTCATAACATATGTGTTACGTGTTCGCTTCTTTGCATCAGATATTCCATAATTTGAAAATGGCAAGAAGGTCTTGAAGGCCACCATTCATTGCCACCACATGCCTTTTTCTGGTCAGCTCCTTGGATGGTGAGTGACTCTAGAAATGGTTCACACTGACCCCCTTGAACTACTGTTGTGGTAGGGGGTTTCCTCCTGGGTCAGCAGGCCGGGAGAGTTCACTGCAGACATGGTCACCAAGAGGGGCCCCCACCTGTGCCCACATCGTTGGCACACAGGCGGTGGGTGGAACCCACACCTGAAGGAGCATTAAAAGACCAGTCTAGGGCTCCTGGGTGGCTCTGTTGGTTAAGCGCCTGCCTTCAGCTCAGGTCATGATCTCAGAGTCCTGGGATCGAGTCCCGCATCGGGCTCCCTGCTCAGTGGGGAGCCTGCTTCTGCCTCTCCTCCCTGCTCCTGCCCTTTCTCTGTCTCTCTCTCCAATAAATAAATAAAATCTTTTTTAGAAAGAAAAGACTAGTTTACCAGTCTACAAGTTTACAAGTCGTTCAGACTTGCATTTGCATTTTATCAAAAATGAAGGAAGTAAACTTGTCCCTTCAAGGAGATCAAATGAGATCAAATTTGTTACCAATGATAAAAAATTATTTTGGGGGGGCATCTTGGTGGCTCCGTTTGTTGAAGGCCTGACTCTTGAATTCGGCTCAGGTCATGATCTCATGGTCATGATCCTCAGGGTCATGATCTCATGGTCTTATCGGGCTCTGCACTTAGTGGGGAGCCTGCTTCTCCCTCCCTCCTTATGCCCTTCCCCCACACACACGCTCACTCTCTAAAACAAATAACTCTTTTTTAAAAATTTTGATTTGGGGCAAAAATGAAGAGTTTGGAAAACTTGTCGCTACCACTATGATCTTTACAGCTTCTGAATAGTTAGATTTTCCCAATGAGACTGAGATATAAACAAATATGACTTTGTAGTATTATGTAATGAAACGTGTCAACATTTGGAAGATCTGCCTCACTCTGAACCAGTGTTTCCAAATGACCAGAACCACGTGCTGGTCCAGAACCTTCCACAGCGCAAGGTGGGACTGGTGAGTTCAGGGCAGCGGTGTGTGCGGACACGATTTCAGACCCAGCACCTCTGTAGCTAAACTTGAAGAAACACCCACTCGTGCTGTTTGGACGTAGCATCGATGAAGAAGATCTACAGTTTTCTGAAGAAAAGCTGTTAGAGTTACTCCCCCTTTTCAAACACGTGCCCTTTCCCGGGCATAAAGGGGAGCCGAGCTTCTCTTCTGGCAGGGACAGGTGGGCTTGGCTCTGAGCGACATCTGGGCCCCAGAATCTCTTGCAGAAGTTACGCCCGAAGACGCCATCCTGTGTGGTGGGCACGGAGCGTCCTGCTCGGTTAAAATGGTCCGCTGGGAGCACATTCCGCTCCCTCTTCGGCGTTCAGGGCGCTGCCCTCCCCGACAGCATCCCAGGGCAGCGCTGGCTCCCACATCATGGCTGAGCTGCTCTGTGCAGAGAGTCAGAGAGACGCCACCGTCCACGCCAGCGCCTCTCCTTCCACGTAAGGACTGAACCACCCCCACCGAAAACCAAACGGATTTAAAAGGTCCCGAGCTGCAGACGGATGGACGGACGGGGCGTTGGGCATCCTGATGTTTCCCGGGCTGGGGCCGGGGGCGGGGGACTGGCAGCTGTGAGCCGGTGCTTCCGGGTTTCTCGCTTTGTGTTCGCGAGTGGTTTTTAACCAGACCCCCTTCAAATGTGTTATTGCTAGAAAATAAGCCAGGAACAAGGGGTAGTAATTTAGTACGAGGAAGTTGATTCTGGGGACCTCCGACCTTCCCGCAGTCACGTGCCTATTGATTTTCAATACCGCGAGGTGGCGCGCCCCCCTCCGCGTGGGGTTCGACAGATTCCACACACTTTCTCCCGCATCAGTCGAGTCCCTGAGTACTTGAGCATTAAGACGACAAATGTCCACAGTTAACGGCGTGTCACATGGCAGCTGGGCGGACGTGCCAATTTTCTAATGAAGTCGGGTTGTTGGCAAACACACCAGTCATCGCACATTGAAGGCCTTCTTTTGTGTATCTCCAGCACTCTTGAGTGCTGCGAAAGATAGCAGTTGCGTCGTCGTCTGAGGGCCAGGCGCCGAGGGAGAAACATCCACTCACTGCCAAGACAAAAGCAAGACCAGAGTTAGAAGCAAGATGGGGCTGGCTTTGTTAGAGGGGTCCGCAATGTTCCAGTCGCGCTCAGTGCAGGAATGCCCCGTGCGGAAGCAGTGGCTCCGGCCCCTCATTTCTTCTGCAAAGAGAGGCATCTTGGTAATTAATTCCTTACTCCCAGCCTCGCTGGCTTTCTATGGGGAAGAGTCGGTATCATTTTTCTTAATATTGAAGAAATGAAAACAGTCGATGCCTTTTGGGTCCAAACCAGCATGTGGCTGGCCTGTCAGTCATCGGCCCTGGTGCGTCCGCCCGGTGAGTCGACAGCGAGACCTGACCCTCCGGTCTCTCAGACAGCCGGCTCCCTTCACGCCACACCAGCCTTTGCCCCTGCCCCCTCCCCCTCCCGGTAATAGATTGTGGTTGCCATCTTGTATTGATTATTGAAAATGTTATGTCCATGGGAGGAAAATGCCACCGCTTTAAATATCAACGTTACCAGGGATCTTCACGTTATTTTTTACGGAGAACGTGTGTGATAAAAATCTTTAAGCCATCGAAAGGAGTGAAGGGAGCAGAATTATTAAATAACAAAAAAATCAATCCTCCGTTTGGTCTGGCCAGACCCGCGTTTCTCGGCTCAGGTAAGTCGTTTAAAGTCAGACGTGTCTCGCGCTGGACTTTTTTACAGGAACGGAGAAATTTATAATGAAATTCAACAAGGAAACTGGAAAAACAGCCAAATTGCTGTAGCAGAGTGGTTAACGGGATCATTAGCCCACTCGCTGTATTTTTTGGACACTGCGTGCCTGTACCGCGTGCTCGAGACCAGATTGCGGGAACAGGCTGACGGCTGGGAGCTAGCTCAGCAGCGCGCGGCGCAAACTGCCGTCTTCCTGTGGATTTACAGCTGCCACTTCTGCGACTTCAATTAGTTCTATAGCACACAGATGTTGCTTAAATGTTGCTGCTAATGATACTGCAATAAGCGTAAGATTCATGCCATATTTTGAGGCACGTAAATTTCTCAAGTGGCACAATTAAAGTGGAAATATTAGGTGGGGAGAACTTGGCAGTGTCTCCTACTTGGAAGGCGCACCCGCTATGCAATAATGGGTCAAAAATTCATTCAAGTTTTACTGCTGTTCCGAGTTTTAAAAGACTTTTCACAGTTGAATGCAAAGTAGTAAAAACCAGGGTATTAGGAAATGAGAATGCAGTTCTGTTATTCAGACATGACTTTTAATTTCAAATTGAAATCACATGCTCGCTTTTCTGGATGTGACCAAAGGGGAAAGGCACCGGCTGGAGAGATCTCGTCTTGAAGGTTGAAAGTCCTGAGTGCCGAGGAATTTGTCACAGGGCTCTTGGAGCTGCGGCGACGTGGGGAGACCCCAGCAGACCCCCCCCCACCCAGAGAGGCGGGCCCGTTCTCGAACAGGAACCCCGCCATCCACCCCACCAGCAGGCTCCCAGACCCCAACCCGAGGGCCCTGCCCCAGGACACGCGCGTGTGGACAGCTGCTCGTGCACACGGGGTCTGCCTCGCGCGTGCATGGGCCCGCGGTACACAGGTGCGCCTCTCCCACAGGCCCACGAGGAGCATTGCGGGGGGCCTGGGCCTCGAGTCGGCCTTGTGGAAGCTCCACTGGAAAGGATCCCTCACTTGTAGTCCTTTGTCATCCCGACACAGTGCCCAGCCTGTCGCCAAACTTCTTTTCCATGACGGAGCTCTCCTTTGGAGAAGAGCCGCTCTCCGACTGGTTATCAGATGGGCTCTGCTTCCTTGCACACGGACTTAGGTATGTGTTTCTGCCGGGGAGGCCGGCACCCCATGGCCCCCGTGCTCCCCAAGTCTCTGTGCAGGTCGACCTCCCCCGTTCTGCTTACTGATGTGAACTGTCTGGGAAATTAGTCCATGGTTCTTGACCGGGACCATCTACTCCTGCCGGCCTGTTAGAATTCAAGGCCATGCGTGGCTGTCGGGCTCGTGGCTCTGCCGGAGGATGTGCACAGCGCGCCCTGTCCGGGTGTCTCTGGTGGGACGCTCTTGGGGATGGATTCCGCACCCTGCACCAGGCTGCCTGCGCGAGGTGTTTCGGCCACAGCCGTCTCCTAGATACCTGCCAGAGAGCCGTGTTCCTCCTAGGTGACGCTTGCCACCGATGCCACCTCCCGGAGACAAGCGCGCGGCTCCGAGCGGCGTCCTCTCTCTCCGCACCTCTGTCCCTCTTCCTTATCTCTTGCCCACTGCTCTGTACCGAGAGCACTTGGATTATTTACAGCAAATCTTACAGATGTCAGTATTGTCTTGTTCTGAAGCAAAAAGGACAATGAGTTCCCGCTGACCCCAGTACAACGGATCTCGCCGGAGCACAATATGTATTTTATATGGGCAGTGAAAAGCCTACATGTAATTGAGAGCAAGAGAGAAATGTCACTGTAGCATTTTTGTTGACACTGCACTCTGCGTGGAAGGAAGCTTGGGCCAGGTGGGCAGGGGCGGTGGGGGGCGCGCACACCGCCGGAGCTGGGACTCAGCACGGGAGAGGTGGTAGAAATTAGTCTGATCAGGTTTTCCACCTAATGAACTCCTCCCGGAACTGGAGGGCCACAAGGAGACGTCAGTGCCGCCGTTCCCCGTTTGTGCAGATAGACCCGGAATCGGAGCCCATCTGCTAACTCTGATCTGTTTTTCCAGACCTTTATTGTCTTCCATAATGCTTAATGTACTGTTTGTATATGTTGTCCTTGCACTATATTTGATGTGCTCTCGTATATTTTATTCATCTCTGGCTTTCGACGAAGGCAGGCTCCCAGCAAAACTGAGAATCGTTATTTGCTGCCATCAATCAAGTGTCTACACCATTGGTACCTCATGGGACAGACTTGATTTTAAGCATAAAACGGAGTTCTTGCTCTTTGGGGCCATTTCCTCCCGTGTCCCCGGTGTCTTTCAGGGCGCGTGGACACTGGAGGGCCAGCCTGCCCGCGAGGGCAACAGCCGCAGTAGAGCTCCCTCCCCCGACCGCCTGTTCTCGGACCCCTGCCCCCTCTCCTGCACCCCAAGCTGAGCAGCTGGAGCTCTCCAGCTTCTTAAGGGTTAAAAACAGAGAAAGGGAAGTCTGTCGTGGCATAAAGGACAGGCACCAAGGCCAGCTCGTGAGCTCACCTGCACCGCTCGGGGAGAGAGGGAGCATGTGTGACGGCACAAGCCCCAGGATTCCGGTGCCACGGTCATGTCCACACAACCCTCCTCTCGATACTCAGGACGTGCAGGTGCTGGGATGGGAACAGCGCGCTTTGTGCTGATGCTCAGCCCTCTCCTGGCCACCGAGGACACACCGAGAACCTTCTGGCCCTGGGAAGGGAGGGTCTGACTGCGTGAGAAGCAGGGATGCCAGGCCTGCGCTGGGGCCCGGTTCTCCTGCTGGCTCCTTGCCGCCACAGCACCCGTTCGCGGACGTCTCTCTCCTCGTCGGCACCGGTGGTGTGACCTCCTCGCCTCTCCACGGTGTTGTTTGTGGGAATGTTATGCAGACACCCCTCTCCTCCACGGCTGGCCTTGCGTCCCAGAGCAGCAGCTGCTCCCCGGGCTCTGAGCAGGAGCAACCCCCGAGGGTGGCCTCGGAGAGGCAAACCCCCGAGTGGACCGCATTCTCTCTGCCGGGGTTCCCGGGTTGGGCTGTTGTCCGCGGGGACAGCGTGGGTCCACGCATGTGTCTGTGTGCTCGTAGGGACACCACTGCCGCTTCCCAGTTCAGGAGAAGGGGACGTGGAGGTTGAGCAGAGGAATGACAAAGGCGTCCTCTTCCCCTGGTAGCAGGTATGTAGCAGATGGGAAACTATTAGCAGATGGGAAATCAGCAGATACATTTAGATCAAGATGCAAATTTAAAAGCCGCCATCCCCTGTACTAAATATTTACGCTGAACATGTCCACTCCATGCGCCGCGGTCTGTGTTTGATGAGCACGTACAACCGCTCTTATTACAAAGTCATGTAAAAATTGAGGGAAGGAAATTCCACATCTGAGAAGGAATTCGTTGTGAGCTAAATTTCAGCCTTAAAGTAGAAGTAAAATTCCCAATTCCTGTCAACTTTCAGACTGTGTTGTAAGCCCTTTAGTAAGTTGTTAGTATCAGTTAACTAGTACTTCAAAAGAAATAAAGTGTTCTTTTTTGTCCTAGACTGCTTCTCTCTATAAAAGATTCAATATAAGCCATCTTTTACAAATGAATTCCAGCCCTGTGATAATTTCTGATCCAAAAACCAAACAAACAAAAAAACCCCACAAAAACCCAAATAGTGCAAGTCCCACCTGGGTCCCAGCAAGCAACCTTCCCTGCAGACCAGGGGTCCTGGCCCAGCCGTGTTGTCTTGCTGGACAACCCCTTTCCTCTTTGTGCAGAACCGTGCCAGTGCCAGGACACGTTTTCTTCCTTAGTCCTTCAGGGCTGCAAGGTGGGGATGGCTCCAGCCATTTTAGCAGGGAAACTGAGACTTGGACTTCATACTTGCCAAGACCCATAGATTCCAGCAGTGGAGGTGGCTCGCATCAGGCCTTGTCACTGAAGTCTCAAGGTTTTCTCCAAGGGAATGGAACTGGGCACTTTCCAATGGAATGCGTGATCTGCAGAGCTCAGCAGCTGCTATCTTATATCCAGTTCATTCATTCATTTTTCCAACAAGGTTTTGAGTGTCTGCCGTGGGCCAGGCACTCTGCTGGGCTCTCAGGATATACCTGGGTAGGACAGTTGTATTCCTGCCCCCAAGGGGGTTTAATTCTAGTGGAGAATATCATCAGAGGAAAGTGCGATCGTTTCAGATCACAGAGCGCTGTGGAGCTGGAGCAGGGAGTGGGGCTCAGGAGGTGGTGAATTCTGTCTCCGAAGATTCCCTTCACTTCCAAGACGAATGACCCCCGCTGTCCGTCCAAGGGCTGCATCCATTCCTTGCGGACCTGGTCACCCTGATCCAAGGAAGAGACTGAAGTACTTAAAAAAACTGGCCTTGTGCTTTTTTTCCACATCACACATTACAGTAAAATGCAACCCACCTATGTCGTCGCCTCGGAAAGATGCTAAGCTATTGTGTGCTTTTGGTCCCTGATCAAATCTGCTCCACTGTTTACCCTGTGGGTTCCAGAGTGTCTGTTTCTGCAGCCTCAGCTTTGAGGGTCCACATGGCAGGCGTCAGAAGGACGGGCAAAGCCCAGCCCTCCCAGCCTCAGCAGGAACAAGTGAGGCTCCCTGCAGACTTTTGGGCCAGATGGTGTGTGATACCCTGCAGACCTCCCCCAGCTCGCCGGCTCCTGGATGGCTTGCTGCCGCCTGGCTCTCCCTGACGGCTGCCTGCTGCAGCAGTTTCCCCGTGGCAAGTATTGGGGGGGGGGGGCGTGGCTATCTTTACATTTAAGCCATTAATTTACTTTTCACGTAAAATTTACATGAAAATTTTAATAAAGCAGATTCGAAATATTAATAATCCTTATACTAAAACCTGACAAAGACATTTCAAGAAAAATACTTATAAACCAATATCTCCTGTGAACATAAATGCAAAAAAAATTTTTTTCACAAAGTATGAGTGGTGAAACCAAGCAATGACAGACCCCCCCCCGGAATGCAAGGTTGGTTTAGTGTTAGAAATCAGTATAATTTGCCATAGGGACAAGATAAAGGAGAAAATAAAGGAGGTCATCTCAACAGAATAGTCATTTGAAAAAAATTCAACATTCATTAAAACCACTCTCCACAAGGAAGAGTAAAAAGCGACTTCTTCAATCTGATGAAAAGCATCTAGGACGATACGCGGCTCGCTCCTTGAAGGTGAAGTGTTAAATGTTTTCCCCTAAGGTGAGGGACAAGGCAATACATCTGCTCTTTCCCTATTCGACATTTATCTTAAATGCTAGCCTGTGCAGTGAAAATCAGGACAACCAATTCATGAAGATGGAAACGAGGTAAAACTGCCCCTATTTGCGGACAGCTTGAATGTATACATAAGAAATCCCAATGAATCACCAAGTAGCAGCTATAAAAATAATGTGAATTCAGGAAGGTCACAGCTATAAGGCCAAGTGCAGAAGTCAATGATGTTTCTACAGAGTATCATCAAACATGGAGACCACTGGAAAATTTGAAAGCAATACTATTTATAATAACATTGAAAAACAAAATACTCCAATTTAATAAATGTGGGACCTTTTTCCTGAGAACTACAAAATCTCTCTTCATAAAAGTAGACGCCTAAGTGAATATCCTTTGTTTATGGATTGGAAAACCTGTCAGTTCTCCAAAATGGATCAAAAATTTCAAAGCAGTTCTAATTATAATCCCAGAAGGCTTTTATAGAAATCGATTATTTTTTAAATTGTGTTTGGAAACACAAAGAACCAAAGGAGTCAGAACAATCTTGAAAGAAAAAGAAAAAGAAAAAGCAATGCTAGGAGAGTTCAGCAGTTGTATCATAATCCCCCCAAATTGGCAGCCACGTAAATAGCACCGACAGAAGAATGGGTGAAAGATGGGGAAATCCACAGTGTGTCCGTGCGACAGAATATCGGCGACAAGAATGCGCGCTCTCTGTGCGGCACGCGCGGCGCTCGGCACCTCCCGCAGAGTGAGACGTCCAGCGTAGAAGGAACACAGGCTCTGCCGTTTGGGGGACACAAAACCAGCCCCTGGTGCAGAAGCGCACACAAGGCTGCTTTCCTGGAGTGGGTGGGCGGCTTCACTGGGGCGGGCCGGAGCGAACTTCAGGGGGTGATGAAACATCGTATCTTCACGAGGATGCAGGTAAATGATGGGGTCACTCGCCAGCCACACACGATTGTGACGTGTGTGTTTCAGGGCACGTAAATCTTACCTGAAAGGGACGTCTTTGGGCGAAGGGGGCGTAGGTAACGCGAAGCCTGCAGAAGGTTGCCCGGCGTGGAATCCGGCCCACGGGTGTATGGGGCTTAGCGTGCTGTCCTGTTCACTTTGTATATGTTTGAGAGTCGCCGTAAGAAAACGTTCGCTTTTAATTTAGCACATGAAAAATGTTAAGATTCTAATCAGATCTCGTTTTAAGTACAGAGCTTAATGTGCTTGCCCCCAAACACTTTTATTTTCAAACTCACTGTCTTGGATCTGGTGAACTGAGCCGAGCACCACTCTCTTTGGGTTTTTGGCTCTGAGCCTGTCCCTTGGTTGGGGAATGGTCCCTCTCCTTTGCCAGGAACCTCTGAACCGAGATGGTGTCTGGAAGTGATTTGGGAGATAATCTTCTTAAAGATTTTTTTAAACTTCAGTGTTTCCTGACCTCTTCCTCAGAGGCAGGAGCAGAATCTCCCCTGTGTTTGCTAAGTGCTGTGGTGAGTGCAGGGCTGCAAACAGAAGCGATGGTTTCCAGCCCCACGGGCTGTGGGGGACTCCTGGCGGGGGCTCCCAGCGTCCTCTAGGTCCTTTTCAAGGAAGAATAGTCTATAAACCCCTAAAGGTGAGGCTGAAAAAACAAAATTAGCTTGAAAGTAAATACATCTTTCCATTTCCCACCCCCCGAAATAGTCTGGTAAGAAAAAGGGGGGAAACATGGCCTGCAGGCGTGACCACCAGAGTGGTGCCCGCCAGCCAAGGGCGTCGTCCGTCAGGCTGCAGACGCGTCTTTCCTACGCGTCTGTCCCTGCCCGTTGTGCTAGGCCCTTCCCCGGAGGCAGACCGGCCATTAGCTGGGGGTGCTGAGGGCCCACAGGGGCCCACCTGCAGCGCCACCCCGGGTCCCCCCAACCCCGCCTACCAGGATTCTGACTCCGGTAAACGGTTTCATCCCTGACCTCGTCTGTGTAATTGGTGAATTTTAAATGGGCACCATATGTTCTTTTTTGCAACTTAGGAAAGATTCTGTGAGCTTACGGTATTAATACAACCTACCATTACACTGGATCGTTTCACTTTTATTTTTAACTTCCCTTGGATTTTTTTGCTCATGTAGTACCATTTCCAGATTGAACCCTAATATTGCTGTAGTTCAGTAAATCGAAGATATCCTGATGATGTTGGTATTAATAATGATATTTTGATATCATTGATGGTAATATTTTTTTATATAGGTTTTAGCGTTTTCTGGATGCTGGTATAACCATCCGAATGCTGGTATATTGTTCAGGGAATTAACCAGTGACAGACTGTGTACCTCGTATATTAAACAACCATTCTTTTTGTTTGTTTGTTTTTTAAGATCTGTTTATTGTTTTCAGATCAAGTGAGGGGAGGGGCAGGGGGGCGGAGAGAATGTCAAGCAGAAATCCCTGCTGAGCACGAAGCTATCCTGAGACCCTGACCTGAGCCTAAAAAACGCGTCAGTGGCTTCACCGACTGCCCCGCCCAGGTGCCCCATCAGACAACCCTCTTGACGATCCGCTCTTGGAGGTGGAAGAACAACTTTGAAAAACCGGGAAATTAGCAAATGCCTGAATGACTTCAGGACGCCCTGCGCCCACCACGGCCCCCAGGCCCAGCCCGCTCTGGCAGGTGAGTGGGCAGCCCTCCAAACCAGACCCGGATGCAGAGCGGCTCTGACCTTGGGCCGAGACCCAGAGGCCCCCGGGTCAGCAGCAAGTGGCCAAATGCTTTGCTGTGAACCAGCCTCTTTATGCACCTCTGATCTCTGGAGACAACCCGTCAGGCCTGCAGGAGGGGGAACCGGTTCCAAACACCACCGTGCTCGGTGACCTGCCGGGGTGCGGACTTTGCCAGGTACAGAATGTTCAGAGGGTTGCCCTGCGGGCTAGGCAGCCGTTCCTGCCAATCAGAGCTCCCCGCCGCCTGGGAAGCACCGGGGCCGGGGGAGGGGCTCTGCCCGCTGCTCCGACAGAGGGAAGCCAGGGCCCAGCCCGCCCACAGCAGATGCCAGTAGCTGGGAACGCGCTTCGGATCCTGACCCGGCCTGTGCGTCACCTGGGTGACGTGCCCCCGGGCCAGCGCCCTGCTCCAGGAGAGCTCACCCTCCGTTTCCACTGTGCCGTTTGTCCTCACGGACGTGTAAGCTGCCTCAACTGTTTCCGAGGACAGACCACGCTTACTTCAGAAAGAACCGGCTCGGGCCCAGCCGAGGGCCCCCCAGAAGGCTCCAGCTCCTCCTCCCCAGAGGAGCGGCTCGTTTATTCCGGGGGCCGTGGTTCCCGCTGTTCCTCTTTATCCGTGTGATACGGAACGTGCTTCAAGGAAGGCCAGAGGCCTGAAGCCTATGTCAATTCTATTGTTTATTTGTTAAAAGAAAGAAAAATGCAGAGTCACCCCCAAAATGCTGGGAGGGCCTGCTGCTCTCCGTGTGGGAGCCCTGGGGACGGCTTGGGAGCGCAGGCTCCTTCCCAGCAAAGGTGCCACAGCCGCTCCAGGTGACACAGGCTGCGTCCTGTGGCCGCGATGCAAAGAGTGACAAAGGCCTGGGGACCGTGAGGTGCAGGGGGCCCGCCAGCAGGGTCTCCTGGAAAGGCTGGCCGTTCCCCACATGCAAGGGACTTGTGGAGGGCCAAACCGAGTGACGTGAGGGGCAGGTGGGAGCCCCGGCTCCAGGCCGGACGAGTAAGGAAGGGGCTTTCCTCCCAAGCCCCGAGGTGGGGCCAGCGGGTGTATGTTGGGAATGGGAGCAGGCAGCGGTGCAGAGGGAGTGTGAGACCACACCGAAGGCCTCTGACGGTACGTTTTGAGAGAACTAGGGTACCTCGCTGATGATCGGTTAATGAGTTTTGAACTAACTTGTTAACCTGTGTAACTAGCACCCCAGTCAAGACACACAACTTTCTCACAGACACCGGCACACCCCTGTTCGTAGCGGCAGTATTCATGACAGCCAAAAGGTGGAAACAGCCTCGAATGTCCACTGACCGATAAATGAACACAGGAAAGGGGGCGTAGCCATGCCCTGCAATATTAGCCTTAAGAAAGGGACATCAGGACAGCAAGTGCAGTGCCAACAAGCTGAGGGTCCTGCGCTCGGGGCAGGGAGCCAGACGCAGAAGGTCCCGACTGCACAACTCCACCTGCCCCTTGTCAGGAGAGGTCAGGTTCACAGAGACGAACTCGGGGGAGAGGGAGGAGGAGTTAGTGTTTAATGGGCATGGAATTTCCACGGGGACGATGAAAGGACGCTCTAGAAGGGAACTGCGGGGATGCTTGTGGGACACTGAGAACACAATGCCACGGAACTGTACCATAAAATGGCAACTTTTATGTATATTTTGCAACAATTTAAACATTTTTAAAAGATGGAGAACTTTTCCATCACTTACGAAACATCCCACCTGCCCCCTTCCTAAAGACCTCCACCCCCGTGGGAATTCCTGCCCCGCCTCTGCCGTGGACTAGCTCTGTAAAGACCTTCCTGTGGGTCGAGCACACACTATTCTGTTTGTTTTTTTTTAAGATTTTATTTATTTGAGAGAGAGAGAGAGCGGGTGGGGGGGGGTTGGGAGGAGAAGCAGACTCCCCACTAGGCACGTGCCCGATGCAGGACTCGATCCCAGGACCCCGGGATCATGACCTCAGCCGAAGGCAGATGCTTCGCGACTGAGCCACCGGGCGCGCCACGCCAGGCACTGTTTGTATCTGTCTGTTTCACTCAACATACCCGCCGATGCTTGGCCATATTGTTGCCAGCGTCCAAAGCTCATTTTCTACTGCGGATCAATATTCCCGTGTAAGAATGTAGCACTGCTTGTTTACTCGTTATTTTCCCGATGGACACTGAGTTTCCAGCTTTTATAAATAAAGCTGCTGTGAACATTCTTGTCCAGGTCTCCGCGGACGCATGCTTGTCTTTCTCCCACGTGCATACGCAGGTAGAATCGCTGGGTACGTGCGTATCTGCCTTCGTATTCACTTTCAGTTCTCCGAAGTGGTTGTCCCATTTTACAAAACCCTCAGAAATCTATACGGCATTTGGGGTTGTCATCGCTTTTAATTATACACCTATTGGTTGTGAAGTGAAGTCTGTTGGCGTCTTCATTCCGCACTTCCTGGGTGACTCATCCCACTGAGCAGTCCACGTGTTTCCTGGTGGATTCCGTGTCCTCTCGGTGACATGGCTGTTTGCTTCCTTCTTGTTTTTCCATTTGTCGTCCCAATAGCGAGTTATAGGAGTTCTTCACATATTCTAGAAGTAGTTCTTACACGGAATGTTTTCTCCCATTTGCTGGCCTTTACATTTTCTTCCTGGTGATTGTTTTTTTGGTTTTGGGGGTTTTTTAAGGCCATAAAGGACTTATTAAGGGGCATTAAGTAGCTTCAGAGTCGTTGAAGGAAGTGCAAAGCTGAGTGCTTGGGAGGTGCTTTCAGACACAAACAGTGAACTGGCCTGGAGGAGGAAGGCGGCCGCCCTGCCTGTGCCCAGGGCCATGCCGCTCATGCTGCATTCCAGAAGGTGCCGCTGAGGTCTTCCGTGGTTTTAAACTTGCTTGCTTTTTAAGGTTTTATTTTTATTTATTTGACAGAGAGAGAGCGAGCACAAACACAAGCCAGCGGGGAAGGGCAGGGGGAGAGGGAGAAGCAGACTCCCCACTGAGCAGGGAGCCCGATCCAGGACTCGGGACCCTGGAATCATGACCTGACCCAAAGACAGACAGTTCACCCACTGAGCCCCGCCAGGCGCCCTAAACTTCCTACATAATCTCAGACTTCAAAGAGATTGGGATCTCAGGGTTGTGGGATTGAGCCCCCAATGTGGAGCCGGCTTAGGATTCTCTCTTTCTCCCTCCCCCTCTGCTCCTCCCCCTGGGCGTGCTTTCTCTTTGTCTCGTAAGTAAGTAAGTAAATAAATAAATAAATAACATCTTTAGAGAGTTGTGAAGATAGTGTCCCCATATGCCCTTGACCCAGCCTCCCATAACACTAACACCTTATGTTGTAGCACTACAGTGATCTAAACTAAGACATTAACAATGGTAAATTCTATTAACTAGTGACTTTTTTCAGATTTCTCCACTAACATTCTTGTTCTATTGCAGGATCCAACCTAAGACACCCTGTGGCATTTGGTTTTCACACCTCCTTAGTCCCCTCCAACCCACAACAGCTTCTCACACTCCCTTTAGTTTCATGACCTTGACCCATTAACTTTTTTAGTTTGTCTTTGAATCCCACAACCTTAAAAAACTTGCCAACTAGTTTTAGTAGTTTTCTGTTAGATTAGGACTTTCTCCACATAGCAACCTATTTGGTGTGGGGAGAAGAATTTTACTTCTTCCTCTCCCATTTTTATGGCTTTCATTTCTTTTTCTTGCCTTATTCCATTGTTTATGACCTCTAGTTGGTGTAGAATAAAAGTGGAAAGCACGGGCATTCTTGCCAGGTTCCCCCTCTCAGGGGAAAATTAGTCCAGTTCTTGCCATTGAGCCTAAGAGCAGGCTCGGGCTTCTCAAGGTGCCTGTTACCTCAGGGAGGACGCTCCCTCCCATTCCTTGCTGACTGAGAGCTTTCACAGTGAGTGAGTTGAAGGAGTTGAACTTTATCGAATGCTTTTTCGGCCCCTAGTAAGATTATTATATGGTGGTTTTTCTTATCCTTCTAAGTAGTGAATTACAGTTAATCTTCAAATACTGAAGTAACTTTGTATTCCTAGAATAAACTCACTTGGTCACGACATATTACGCTTCTTACATATTGCTGCATTTAACATGCTGTTGTTTTGTGATGGATTTTTGTATCTCTGTTCCAGAAAGATAGTGGCCTATAATTTTCTTCTCCTCTTTAATTAGAATCAAAGTTAGATATCGGGCTTATGCTAGACGCCTAAGATGTGTTCAGAAGAGCTGCCTCTTTCTTCTCTGAAACAGTGAAGTAAGAGTCATCTTATTTCTCCCTCAAGTGTTTGGTAGAATTTATCAGTGAAGCTCTTTGAGCCTGGAGTTTTCTTTGTGAAAAAGCCTTTATTTACAGATGCAAGTTTAAAAAGTAATGGAGAGCTATTTACATTTTCTATTTATTTGTGTCTGTTACAGGATTATAAGTCATGGAATTTATCCATTTTGTCGAAGTTATTAAATTTTGGATATGGTGAGGTTCACAAAAGCCCTTAACCCCTCAATGTATAATATCTTTTTTTTCCCTCGATTCTGATGTTAGTATTTCATGTTTACTTTTTGTGTGTTTTTGTCTCAATGGGAGACATCACTGTTTTCTATTAGTGCATAGAAAACTGCCCTAAAATTTAGGAATTTAAAACAATAGTGATCATTTCACTTTCCTTTAGGTTGGCTGGTTACTTCCTCTTCTGGTTCCACCGGGGCCCCCCACGTGACTGTCTTTAGTTGGAGGGCCAGCAGGACCAGACATGGGTGTTAGCCTCACTCACACGTTCGGCACATGAAGTCAGCTCTCCACTGAGACACCTCTGTTTTCAGTCACATGGCCTCCCCTTCTTCTGTAGGTTAGACAGGCTTCCTGATGTCAGGACAGTATTCCAAGGGGGCAGAGGCACGAATCCCAAGACAACCTGAGTCCTAGGCTCTGAATTCATGTAGTATCACTTCTGCCACATCCATTGCCCAAGGCAAAATCACCAGGCCAGCCTAGATTTAATACAGTTGAGAAATGAATGGCAGACATGGCGAAATTTCATTGCAGATGAACATGCTTTCCGTGAAGAAGGAATTCATGGCTGTGCTTTCAATCTGTCACATTCCACAATCTAACCGCAAACTATGTTCTTTGTCACGTGCCATATTCTTTCTCCCATCTAGAGATGCCCAAAACGCTCATCCCAGTTAGGACATCAGACTCAGAGGCCAGGTCCCCATGATCTACATCACGTCTATCTGGAGACACACATGCACACACCCCTGCTCTGGTGTGACCCTCAATCCGGAGATCTCTGTGCTCACCAGATTATCCCACAAACAGGACCAGGATGAACACAGGGCCACTTGCTCCCATCAAAAAGAGGAGGAACATAAGGTACATGGACGTCCCTGGTCCTTACCAATTCCAAGGACCAGGATGTCAGAGCCCCCTACTCCAAAGGCAGGAGCTACTCCTTGATTAAGGCCCATTTCTGCTCCCAGGAAGGATATCCTAGTCCATTGTCTGTCTACTGTTCTCTTGTTTTGCTCTCTGGAGGTCCTTTCTTCTCCATCAGAAAGAATCCATGTTTGAAGATCAGTAGCTTTCTGTGTCTGATTCTTGCTCATAGAAAGATGGAGGCCCAGAAACATCTCATTTTTGAATGGTATTGACCCTCTTTGGTCCAAGCTGGTAGTGCTCTCTTTAATATAGTGCTCTTTAAAATGTTAGGTCTCCTATGAATCTTGTTGGAATTTCCTCTGTGCCCCCAAAATTCACAACCATAATTCTTTTCAAGACAAAGCTGTCTCTACTTTGGTTATATCAGGCTTCTATAAGCCAGTGCCCCTCAGAGTCTTGAAAGCCCTTTTTCTCTTGTTTCAGAAGGGCTGTGAGGCACTGCCCGCAGTCTTTCTGGGGTCTTACGGTCATACCCTTGCTTCAGTCTTTACTCTGAGTCCATCTGTTCCTTTAGGAATATTTAGCTGACTTGAGAAGTGGAGATGTGCAGTATGTTTACGGTGGAACTAGGTAGGTAGTCCTGATTCACTTCTGTTCTTTCCATTCTGCTTACAGACACCAGGTGGGTTTGGGGGCTGGAGGCGTTGTGGGGGTGGGGGTGGGTGGGTTGGTTGTTGGTTGGTTTAGCTCCTCTGTCACCTTGCACACTGCGGGAAGCTAACTGGTACTCCCAGAAGTCTACCTAAAATATTTTTGCCCATGTTTACAAATTCAGGCACATTTCCTGTTTTCCAAGTTAACGGCCAATGAGGGTTTTGCCCCTTGTTCTGCCACCGCCAGCTTCCGCTGCTCCAGCCCTCACTGCCAGTCCCCCGCTCCTCTCGCTCTGCTCATCTCCTACACCTTTCAGCCACACCTGCTGCCTATAACCTCCGTGGCTCCGGGAGTTTACTGGGCCGCACCCACATCCGGATGTCCGTGTCCCCATCAGTTAGGACTGCAGAGCGAGCCACCTCCCGCAGTGAGGACGGATTTCTCGTGTGTCTGTGGCTTGGCTGGGCTGTTCCTTACTCACGTGGTACGTTCAGCTTAAGGGCAGGATGGTGCCGGATGGCCTGTTTGACGGGCCCAGTGTTTGTTGCTCACTGTCGACCGGGACACCTCTGTTGTCTCCCACGACCAGCACCCACCACTCAGGAGGCTTCCTCATGCGGCAGCCTCAGTCCCGCGTATCAGAAGGGCAGGGACAAAGGCTGCACACGCTTGAGGCTCCCAAGTTCTCACACCTCACATCCACCACGTTCTGTTATCGAAGTGAGTCCGGGGGGGCTGGTTCCGAGACTAGAGGGTGTGGAGCCCGCAGTGTGACGTGGTCAGCACGACGTCCCCTGCAGAGGAGCATGGGAAGGCCACTTGGGATGGGAAACAGCCTGTCCCACGAAGTGTATCTCACGGATCTTTTTGGGGCCTGATGGTCTCCAGCATCACTGTCCTTGCTCCCCACTGCTTCACCCCTGCTGGGACCACGTCACAAAGTGTTCACCACAGGGGTCCCTTCCGTAGGGTGCCTTCTCCCTGCGTGAGTCGGTGTGGTAAGAATCAGCACATTCTAGATGGGCAGTTCAGCAGAGGAAACACCGAAGGCTCTTTACCTGGGGGGTTCCATGCCAGGGCACCAGCGCAGGCGGGGGGCGCCGGGGGAACGAGGCCTTGCTCATTCCGCAGGCCGGCAGCTTGCTCCCTCCTGCCTCTCTCTCCGCTGACCCCTGTTCCAAGCATGTGCCCCTCTCCCCGCCCTGCATCCTCTCTTCCTTTTCTCCTTCTTAAGGGAACTCCTGAAAACCCACCAGCTTTCCCGACCGAGGTGGAGCCAGCAGAGCTCTAGGGAGGAGGCGGACCAGAGTTGCTCTGGCCCCCGGGGGCCTGGGAGAGGCCTGGACCGGGTGCGTGGAGTCCGCCCACAGTCGCCACCCCGCATCCCCGCTGCCAGCGCACGTGCCCAGCAGATCTACCTTCCTCAGCAGACAGAACCCGCCCGGCCAGGGGGCCGCTGCGCCCCTCATCAGTGCAGGGCCCTCAGCGGAGCATCCAGTAGGCCGGGTCAGCGCAGACAGATAGGGCCAGGACCACGACACCTGGACTCTGTGGCTTTCTGTCTCCTGGCCCCCTGTCGCATACCGGCCCCCTCCTCTAGTTTCTCTTTCCAAACCCCCCATTCTTACCAGAGGTAAGAAGAAGACAGCTGTCTTCAAGTGCTCTGCTCGCCGAGCTTCCCAGGACTCCCGTGGGTTCTGTGTTCCCTGGGCCCTGGGGGTAGCGGGGGAGGGGTGACCCCGAGAACAGAGCAAGTTCACTTGTATGCCGGTCTTGGTTAAGCTCAGTCCCAGCCAAATGGCAAATGCGTCCTCTGCCTCCTTGCTCATCGGTGATGCTTTTTGTTTTAAGATTTTATTTATTTGAGATACACACAGAGGGCGAGGGGGAAGCAGACTCCCCACTAACACAGAGCCTTACGTGTGGGGCTCCGATCCCCAGACCCCACGATCGTGACCTGAGCTGAAGGTAGAGACGCTTAACCAGCTGAGCCCCTACATGCCCTGTTCATCTGTGACCCTGAGGCCATGGCTCAGGCAGGAATCCGTCCACTGAGCACTGCCCAGATGGTTGTCCGTGGGCTGCAGGGACGCCTGCACACCTCAAAGGAAAGCGGCCTGTGGGAGGAGTCTGTGAGCCAAGGGGCTGGTAGCCCAGAAAAGACCCTCCAGAGGCATGTGCAACCTCTGCCCTCCCCACCCCCGCTTCGGGGGCACCTTCAAATGGGTGGCCACAGACCTAGCCCCTTCAGCGCGAGACGGTGTGGTCACTGCAAGGGCCAAAGCGGGGTCTGGTCCCAGTGTCCTTGGAAATGGCATCAGGTTCTTCCAGCCCAACAGCCCAGGCTGAAGGCCTCTGGGAAAACCTGGATTTTTCTTCAAAAGTGTCAGTGTCAGAGAAGATGGTGGGAACGTTCCGATGAGAGGAAACTGAAGAACCCAGGCCGTGGGCGACAGCTGCTCCTGGACCAGACCCTGCCGAGAAGGAAACGTGCCACCCGGGATGCTCTCAGGTCCGCTGGCAAAGCCGGAAGAGGCGCGCTTGGCCGGAGCTCCGCAGTAGAGACCTGCCCGCTGAGGTCTCACTGCCGGGTGCCCTGAAGAAACACACGGAAGTACTTGGGGACAGAAGGCTGAGATGTGCTCGACTTCCTCCAAAGCAGCTCCAAGAGACAGACGTCAGGGGCAGGGAGGTCGGCGGTGGCCCCGTTAGTGCGGGAACCTGCGCCGGATTACGGGGTGCTCTCTCTGTGCTATCTGCCGACTCCCCTGTAAGTTGAAATTGTTTCCAAGTAGAAGGTTTTTGGAAAACGGTCTTGTTTCCAGAGGGCCTAGGTGTGGAGACGCGCTCCCCACAGGCCCCCCGGGCAGCACCACGGCAGGGCGAGGGCAGGGCAGCCGGCCCTGGGGCCTGCTCAGGGCCACGAAGCTGCGGGTGGCTCCGAGGGCTTCCCAGCGCCTCTGCGGTCCATGTTCGCACTAACCTCTCAGGCTTGGTTTTACTGGCCAGGCCATGGCAGGTGACTGAACAGAGTGGGGCCAAGTGTCTCCCTTAAGCGTGTGGGACCGGGGGCGGCTGAGTGCCTGTTGTCGCTCCCCCTTTGCTGCAAGGCCCTCACATGCCCTTAGCGTTTGGATTGATTCTCGTCATTGGGCCTGTCTTCAATTTGGTTTCAGGCACTTTCCAATAAGTGCATGGAGTGCGCTGGGGCTCGGGAGAGGCGCCACAGCAATCAATACGTGTTCATCACCGTCGTGGCGGCTGCGCGAGCCAGCTGGCCCCCCGAGCCAGGCCCGCCGGGGGCGTGAGTGCTCCCAGGCCACTCGGCTGGTTTGTGTCTCCCCGCGGAGGGCCAGCAGGTGTGTCTCCAGGATGATCGATGCCGCCTCATCAGTGTATCCCTGTGAGCCGAGGTCCTCTCGGAGACATGGGCATGTGTGGTGCAGGGCTGTGCCTTTGTGACCATCCCCTGCTGATGGGGCTCCACACGCGAGACCCCGAGTTTGCGGTCTGCTGGGGTGGCATCGCTGCTCCCTGGGATTTCGGACCCGTTGGGGCCTCAAGATGTTTATGCTGGTCTTGGTCTGTGTGGGTGTTGTCCGGCTCATTCTGAGGAAGGACGGTGGTCACCCCAATCCCAAGGCCTCGAAGATCCTCCCATGCATCATTCACAGAAACTCACAATCCCAAGAGGGGGCAGACACCTGGTTGGCTCCCCGTGCTGGGGTCAGAGCCGCGGCGGAGCAGCGCAGACTCGGCGTCCGGGCTGGCGGGTCAAGGACACGTGCCCGTGGGGATGAGCAGCCCGAGAACAGGCCACGTCCTGAGTCCTTTCCCAGCGCGGCGGCACCACCGGGAAAGGACGTGACTTTCCTCCCTTCTGCTCTTTGCACAGCACAAAGTTCACGGCAGAAGAGTGGGCTGGGCTGTTTCTGCCCTCGCTGGCTTTCTCGCAGACCAGCACTGGGTGAGTGTGGGACCCCCGCATGACCCAGATGGTTGGACAGGGGACTCCGTTGTGATCCGGTGGCATGCGCCGAGCTCCTGTCCTCCCCTCCAGGCTTCAGAGCGGCCTGAGTGGGAGCCTGCTCTGGTGCCCATCGCTGGGGAAGCACACCGAGGCCACATTTACCCCCTCGTCATCCCCTGCACCCCATCTCCTCTGTCACCTGGGTTCTGTCCCTGCACACTGGCCTTTCTTGTCCCATTGGGTTGTTAAAAGCCAGGAGAAGAAAACCAGCAAATCTGACTGCCCCCATTTCTCAGGTGGGAGAACCCGGTCCTGGAGAGCTGTGAGATGTGCCCCAGCTTGCCTGGCTGGCTCCAGACCCCCATACAACCTCCTCCAGTTCTCCCTGGGGGCCACCCCTGGACCGAGTGGCCTGGCTAGAAGCGGGGGAGGCACACTCCGCTGCCAGCGTGCTCGGAGGCTCACGGTCAGGGTTCCCCAACCTGATGCGTGTGGACCAGCCGCTGCAGCTTCTCCTGCATCTCCTGCCTGTCCAGCCCGCGGCAGCCTCCTGGCTCTGCTCCCCGGCTGCCCCCTCCCTTCCGCGCTGGCCCACCAAGCCCATCCCTGCAGTGGGCAGACTGGTGAAGCCACAGGGTGCACATTCCCGCCTGAAGCCCATTGCCGGTTCCCCCCGTGCCCGCCCACAGCCGTGTGTCCCATCACACTGGCTGTCCCCGTCCCCCCAGCTCCCAGCACCCCACAGCCCCACATGGTCACCAGGAGTGAGGCCCCTTCGCGAAACAGAGCCCTGCCGCCAACACCTTGTCTGTGCCTCCCCTGCTTTGGGACCTCATCCTGCCGTCCGGACAGTCCTGAGATCATGGACACTTGCCACCTCGGAGACCTGCCCATTCTCAGCCAGAGGTCAGAAAGTAAAGAGCGAGCTAGCTGCCTCCTGGGCGGAGGTGAGTCCTAACGTCCCCATCACCACCGACCCAGGCGGAGCTGAGAGATGAGCAGAGAAGCAGGTGAGAGAGTGGCCTGGGGGTAGGGGTGGAGGAGGGGGTGGAAACAGCTCCGTGCCAGTGCCCAGGCTCCAGCCCCTTCCCCTCAGCCCTGGAGAAGCGGGGAAGTGCCCCCCACCCCCACCCCCATCGTTGGTTCTTCACTCAAAGCAGGTGGCGGGAAAGGGGTGGGGCTTCTTGGCTTCCACCAGGGACACCCCGAGTTAGACCGGGTCTAGGCGGGTCCCCTGGCAGGGCAATTCTAGGGTGGCGGAGGCCAGTGACTCCCGTCACTGGAGACAAAGGAAGCTTACCCCGGCCAGAGTCAGGCTTTAGAGAAACAAGCCCCACCCTGTACACAGCAGCCCAGGTCCCAAGTGCGGCGCTGCCGCTGCTGCCCTGACCTGTGGCCTCTGCTGTTGTGGGCGCGAGCACGGCCCGCATCTGCGGCTTCGGGGGCCCGGCTATGGGATCCTATTGACGAAGCATTTATAAATATTTAATCTTCACATTAAAAATATGGGGCAGAAGAACCATTAGTAGCTGACAATAAAAAGCCTGTCCCAGCTGAACGTAGGAGCGAAAGAATCTAAGAGCAGATTTTGGTCAGGCTGAAGGACGGGGCTGTGGGCTGGAAACATGTAAACGCGCGTTGTTTACCGGGCGGGCGATCACAGCTCAGACCTGCGGGGGTCGAGGACTGCAGACGGGCCTGTCGTTTCCTCAGAGTCTGTGCAAAGTATAGACTGCTCATACAAAACAGAATGGATGGTTTATTTACGTCTGGTGCCATTAAGAATGGAGGAGAAAAGTTCAGCCCAGGATAAAAAGCTTAAATCTTGATTTTTCCCTTCCCCTCTCAAAAAGAATGGATTCCTTGCATTGTAAATTATCCAACCCTTGTCCTTGGGCTGGCAGCTACTTCGGGCTGGCATGGACATTGCATAATCTTAAATATTGATTCTTGTTAGACTAAAAAAAAAAAAAGTCCAAGTGCACAGGGCTCCACTGGTCTGCCTGTCCAGGAAATCACCTTCGCCATAGCTCACTTCTGATGGCCTCTAGCCTTCCTGACAGCAAGATCCATTCTGATTAGAAAAGTTTCAGGAGAAAAAGCAATGGTCAGGATCACTTTCTCCATTAGAGCAAACACTGGGTGGACGCCTGCCCCCTTGAGCTTTCTGGACAGAGCAAACTGGGTTGATCCAATTTCCACCAGTCCCATCAGTGGCCAAACTGGGCCGCCCCCGACTCTGGGCTCAGAGCAGGCCTACCCAGGCTCAGCGACACTGCTTCCATGACCACACGCAGGAGAACCCGACTGTGAAGCGTTTCTTCGGGTGGGGGCCTTGTGCTTCCGCGGCCTGAAACGCAGTGACTGTCCCGCGTGCTCTGCGGCCAGAGCTCCCTCGTCCGTGACCCAAGCCCTCGCTTCGTTCCCGGCCGGAACGGTGAAGGCGGGAGGTCTATTGGCTGATGTCCGCAGCGTGGCGCTTACAAGGCCTTCCTCCCACATCTGGTTCCTCCAGCGGTCGCTCGTCTGACCGCACGTACCCGCGATTACCCGCGAATACCGCGTCGTTTCAGCGACGGAGCTCCATGCGAGAGCGGCCGTTCGCCCCGCGAGTCCTGGGCTGTGTTCTGCATCTCCCGCCCTTCCCGGAGGAGGCGCCGGGGCACCGAGGTGGTTTGCGGGCGTAATGTGGGAGCAAGTGAGTTCAGGGCCCGCCAACCAATGGATTGGTTTCCCGGACTAAGATGGGCTCCGCTCCAAGAGAGCATCAAAGCGGGGTCTGGGCATGCCCTGGGTGGCGATGGTGACCGCCTCCTGTCCCCTGGCGCTGGGGCCCAGGCTCTTGCTGGACTGGCGCCCACGCCTACGATACCCTCCTTCCAGCCCAGACATCCTGTGAGGCTGGCGGGGCGCCGGGGTCCTGCCGCGCTGGGGTCCCAGTGAGCCTCCAGGTCACTGCTGCAAACGTCCAGCCATTCCCGCCGGCCAGATGTGCGGGGGCCTCCCGGAGGGCTGGCTGGAGCCACCGAGCACTGTGTGGGGAGCACCGCAGTCCCGGGAGCCGGCCCGGCCTTAGCGCTGGCCTGGAGGACCTCTGCGGGTGGCCAGGTTGCTGCTGGCGGGTCCCCCGAATGTCAGACCGTCCCTTTGTATTTCTTTTCAAAGTCTGCCTGTCAGCGCGGCCATCCCCCGCCGGTGCAGCGCCAGCCCAGCCTGGGGCTCCTCCTGCCGCAGGGCCACCCCTGCACCTGAGGGCTTCTCCTGCCACCTCGGTCCCCTCCCTCCCTGACCGTCCAGTACACTGGCTTCGCCTTCTCAGGCTCTCCTTTAGCTTGTATAAAGAAGGGACTTGGTGGCTTTCCAGGGTCCCAGAACCATTTATGTTTTTCAGGGTGTATTTTCTCTGTCCGTTCCCAGTCTCTGCTCCGCATCCCTGAGCTCCTCCCGGGACCCTCGCGGAGGCCACTGGCTCCTGACGGTCTGCACACCTCCGCTTTGTAGGGGGCTCTGCAGCCCCCTCCTCACAAAGGTTTGGTCAGACCGGAGGGCAGTGCGCATCTGTGTGCACTAACCCGTGCGGTTCCAGAACCCTCCGTCAGCTGGGGAGCTCTCTGCAGAGGCCTTGCTTCCCTTGGAATTCGCAGGGGAACTGGGCAGGCTCTCTGGAGCAAGCCTTCCTGCCTCTCAGAGCCCCCTCCCTGCTTGAACCCAACCAGGGAAGGTCTTCCAAATCCTCATTCTCAAAGCCTCTCCCCTCTCCTGTGGGGCACTCCCCCGACTGCTCTTAATGGCGGTGTGATAAATGGAGACACTTCTCTTGTTCCTGAATGGGAAAACTCAGTATTTTAAAACCAATACTCCCTAAATTACCAATTCTGTACAGTATCAAACTCATTCTAAAATTATTTGGAGGAGTAAATCCACAAAACTAACTAAGAAAAATTTTAAAGATTTTTAGAGAAAGTTTGTCCTTCTAGGAATAAAAATATGTTAAAAAAAAAAAAAAAGCAACACTATGGACATTAAAATAAATGGTGTCTGGGAAGGAATACCCAAAAAGTTCAGTGGAAGGAAAATAAGGAATTATCACCAATAATGTGATATTTCACATCCGTGAAAAAGATGGGCTGACAATTCAGTATATGGCTTGTGTATAATTTGTTCCTATATAAAAAATAAATAAAAGTAAATTTCTCATAAAAGTAAACTCTGGAGAGATTAAAGACCTATGAAAACTATCAAATTATCAGGATGAGATGTAAGAGAATTTTGTTTTTAAGTCTTAGGGTGGAGATCAGCCTCAGCAAAGACGTGGCACCCATGAAGAGAAAGACCGACTTACATTTGCCAGGGGCAGGGGCAGGGCACGGGGAGACAAGCCCAGAGCGAGGCTGTGGACTCGGAAAAGATATTTGCCACATACAAGCAAAAAAGAGGTAATAGCCATAAAATACAAAGAGAGCTGTTGCAAATGAATAAGAAGTAGCGCAACAGGAAAACAGACGATGACAGGCACTTCACGGAACACAAGTGGTCCATGAATATGTGAAAATATACTAAACCTTACTAGGATTAGACAAATGCAAACTAAAACAGTAAGACCGCATTGTCACCAATCAGGTCAGCAAAAAATAATAGAAGTAATAAGTTTTTTATTTTATTTCCAGTATAGTTAACATACAGCATTCTATTCATTTCAGGTGTGCAATATCGTGATTCAAGAGCTCTATTCGTTACTCAGTGCTCATCACGGTAAGTGTGGTCTGAATGCCCTTCGCCTGTTTTCCCCAACCCCAACCATCAGTTTGGTCTCTAGTTAAGAGTCTGTTTCTTGGTTTCTCTCTTTCCTTTGCCCATTTGTTTTGTTTCTTAGTTTCACACACAAGTGAAATCATACGGGGTTTGTCTTGCTCTGACTGACTTCACTTAGCATTACACTCTCTGGCCTCATCCATGTTGTTGCAGATGGCAAGATTTTATTCCTTTTATGGCTGAATAATATTCCTGTGTGGTGTGTGTGTTTGTGAATGTGTAGAATACATACACACCTCATTTTCTAGATCCGTTCATCTAGGACGCTTTGGCTATTGTAGATAATGCTGCTGTAAACATAGGTGGCATGTATCCCTTTGAATTAGTGTTTTTGCATTTTTTGGGTAAGTAGTAGTGTGACTGCCGGATGATATGGTGATTCTAGTTTTAACTTTTTCTGGAACCTCCATACTGTTGTCCGGAGTGACTACAACAGTTGGCATGCCCACCAACAGGGCAGAAGGGTTCCTCTCTCTCCAGATCCTTGCCAACCCTTGTTACTTCTTGTGCTTTTGATTTTAGACATTTTGACAGGGATGGGGTGACAAGTCATTGTAGTTTGGACATGCATCTCCCTGATGGGGAGTGATGTGGAGCATCTTTTCACATGTCTGTTGGCCGTCTGCGTGTCTTCTTTGCAGAAATGTCTGATCATGTCTTCTGCTCATTTTTAATCAGATTATTTGGTTTTGGGTGTTGAGTTGTGGAAGTTCTTTATATATCTTGGCTAGTAACCCTTTGTCACATATGTCACTTGCAGATATCTTCTTCCATTCTGAAGGCTGCCTTTAGTTTTGCTGGCTGTTTCCTCTGCTGGGCAGAAGCTTTTTACTTTAATGAAGTCCCTGTAGCTTATATTTGCTTTTATTTTCCCTCCCTCAGGAGACCTGTCTGTAGCTGGTGTCAGAGAAGTTACTGCCGAGGCTCTCTTCTAGGACTTTTATGACTTTAGGTCTCACATTTAGATCTTTAATCCATTTTGAGTTTCTTTTTGTGTATGTGTAGGAAAGTGGTCCTTTTTCATTCTTTTGTATGTGGTTTGTCCAATTTCCCCAACACCATTTGTTGAAGAGACCTCTTTTTTCCACTGGATGTTCTTCCTGCTTTGTTGAAGATTAATTGATCAGAAAAGTATGGGTTTATTTCTGGGGTTCTCTGTTGTGTTCCACTGGTCTGTGTGTCTGTTTCCGTGCCGGCACCACACTGTCTGGATGATTATAGCTGTGCCGTGTAACGTGAGTCTGGGATTATGATATCACCAGTTTTGTTTTTCTTTTTCAAGATTGCTTTGGCTATTCAGGGGCTTTTGTGGTTCCTTACAAATTGTAGGATTGTTCTAGTTCTGTGAAAAATGCTGGCAGTATTTTGGTAGGGACTGCATTAAATCTATAGATTGCTTTGGATGGTATAGACATTTTAACAGTATTTGTTCTTAAATGTTTTTAAGTTGTTTTTTTTTTAATTGCGCTGAAATATACATAGCGTTTGTCATTTGCACTGTTTCTCAGAGTGCGGCCCAGTGGCATGGGGCATGGAGCGTGTCGCTCTGCCGGGCTCCTGCCATGCCACGGTCTCTAGGACCTCGTGGTCTCGCGCAGCCAGAACTCTGGAGCACGGAACACTGCCTTCCTGTCCCATCCTCCTCCTCCTCCTCCTCCTCCTCCTCCTCCTCCTCCTCCTCCTTCTCCTGGCCGTGGCACCCACCACCCTACTCTCTGTGTCCACGAATTTGACTGCTGTGGAGACCTCAGGTAAGTGAAATCGCGCAGTCTTTATCCTCTCATGACAACCATGTTTAAATGAAGGAGTGAATGATGTATTATGAGCAAAGATAGGCAGTGAGAGATTTTTAAATTTTTTCCAGTTATGTTGAGATATAATTGACATATAACATTGTAGCATTTTGAGGGGTACATGACAATTGCATATACGTGTGGGTTATGAAAAGATCACCACAATAAGTTCAGTTAATGTCCGTCACCTCACAGTTATAAAAAATGCTTTTTCCTTATAATAAGATCTTTTAAGATCTTCTTTCTTGGTGACGGTCAAGTGTCTAAACAGTAGTATTGCAGCTGTGGCCGTCATGCACATCACACCCCCAGAGCTCGTTTACCTTGTAACTTACAAAGTGACACATTGTAACCACCTTCAACCTCATCCTCCAGCCCCATCCCCCACCTCTGGCAACCTCCAATCTGATCCGTTTCTAGGAGTTTAGGGTTTTTAGGTTGCACATAGGTGTAACGTTGTACCGTATTTGTCTGTCTCATTTGTTTCACGTAGCATGATTCCCTCAAGCTTCATCCGTGTTATCACGAGCCCCTCATTTCTAGGGCTGAATAGCATCCCGTGGTGTGTGACCGGGTGTTTGTTATATAATCCCATTTCCTTTCTTCGTCGTCGTTGGACGCTTAGGTTGTTTCCGTGACGTGGCTGTTGCACATACAGTGCAGCGTGCGTGGGGGGATCGGTGTCGTTTGGGAAAGTGAGGTCGTTTCCTTTGGAGGTATACCCAAAGTGAAAAAGGTCGATCCTGTGGTAGTTCTCTTTTTATTTCTTTGAAGAATCTCCTACAGTTTTCCTTAGTAGCCGCACCAGTTTGCATTCCCAGCAACTGTGCAACGCGGGTTCCCCTCTTTCCTGACCTGGAGAGCATTTGTTCTCTTTTGTCGTCTGGGGCAGCTGTCCTAAAAAAGGCATGAGGTGACATCTCGTGATGGTTTTGGTGTGTGTTTCCCTGATAATTAGTGATGATGAGCACCTTTTCATGTACCTGTTAGCCATTTGAATTTCTTGGCAAAAATGTTTCAGGTTTTGCTCCTTTATAATTGGATTTTCTTTTGTGCTGTTGAGTTTTATGTATCGCTTATGTATGTTGAAATTAAGCCTTATCAGATGGGTGGTGTGCAAACTTTTTCTCCCATTCTGTAGGTTGCCTTGGCACTTTGTGGATGGTTTCTTTTGCTCTGCAGAAGCTTTTTAGCTTGATGTGGACTCCCTTGTATTTTGTTGTTGTTGTTTTGGGTTGTGGTTTTTTTTGTTGTTTTGTTTTGTTTTGTTTTGTTTTGTTTTTGAGAGAGAGTGGATCAGTGGTGCGGGGGCGGTGGGGAGAGACAGAGGGAGAAGCAGGCTCCCCACTGAGCAGGGAGCCCCATGCGGGCTCAATCCCAAGGACGGCAGGATCATGACCTGAGCTGAAGGCAGACGCTTAATTAACTGAGCCCCCCTGCCACGTGCCCCTGTTTTTTATTTTATTCCTTGTGTTTTAGGTGTCCTATTGAAAACACTGACAAGCCCACGCCAAAGAGCTCTTTCCCCTTCTGTTTTCTTCTGAGAGTTTTATGGTTTCAGATCTTACAGTAAGTCTTTAATCAAACACTTTTGAGTTAATTTTTGTGAGTGGTGTCAGATAGAAGTCTAATTTGGTTCTTTTACACATGCATTTCTGATTTTCCCAGCACCATTTATTGAAGGGTGTATTTTCTCCATTGACTGTTCCTGACTTCCTTGTCAAATATTAGCCGACAGTACACGCATGGGTTATTTCTGGGCTATTCTGTTGCCTTGTTCTGTGTGTCTGTTCTTATGACGGTACTGTATTGTTTCATTACTATAGCTTTGTAATATAGTTTAAAATCAGGATAGGTGACGCCTCCAACTTTATTCTTTCTCTGTTGCTTTGGCTCTTCAGGATCGTTGGTGGTTCCATACTAATTTTTGAATTGTTTGTTCTAGTTCTGTGAAAAGTGCTATGGGATTTTGATAGGAATTGCATTGAATCTGTAGATGGCTTTGGGTAATATGGACATTTTTATGTTATTAATTCTATTCCATGCCCATGGGATATCTTTCCAATTACTTGTGTTTTCAGTTTCTTTCATCAATGTCATGTAGGTTTCAGTGTAGCGATAGTTCCCCTCCTCAGTTAAATTTATTTCAAAGTATTTTATTGTTTTTGATGCCATTGTAAATAGGATTGTTTTCCTTCTTCCTTAGATGTTTGTTAGTGCATACAGGCAGTAGTGAGTTTTGTACATTAATTTTTTATCTTGCAAGTTTACTGAATTTATTGGTTGAATTTGACAGTATTTTGGTGGAACTTATAATTATCTCTATTTAAAATTATGTCACCTGCAAATAGGGGTAGTGTTTTTTCTTTCTTTCCAGTTCTGATGCCTTTTATTTCTTTTTCTTACCTAATTGCTCTGGCCAGGTTCTCAGAAATAGATATTTTCCTACATGTTGATGAATGAGACCATTTAGCAATACCTACCCCAAATTTAAAGTTCATGTTTAAAAAGTGAACTAACAATTTTGCCTCAGGAACAATTCCTTACAGAAATACCGATTTATGCACAAATATGCCAGTTACAAGGATGTTCTATATAGCACTCCTTAGTGTGAATTTTTTGTTGAAGGAAAACATTTATACAGAGGAGTTTCAAGTTCAATAAGCATTGAGTTTTCTGGGTTTTTACAAAGTGAACATACCAGGATCCCACCTATCTTCTATTAGTCACTACTACCCCACCCAAGGGAACCTCAATTTTGACTTTTCACATGGATTCATTTTGGCTGGTTTTGACCTATATATAAATGGAAATCATATAGTGGCTCCTTTCAGTCGACATTGTTAAGTGCAATTCACCCATGTGAGTGCGTGTAGGTTTAAGAAACCTGTTCCCATTGTCATCTAAAACATTTATATTGGGCTCCTGAGGGGGCTCAGTCGGTTAAGCGACTGCCTTTGGCTCAGGTCATGATCCCGGAGTCCTGGGATTGAGACCTGCATCGGGCTCCGCTCCGCAGAAGTCTGCTTCTCCCTCTGACCCTCTCCCCTCTCATGCTCTCTCTCGCTCTCTCTCAAATAAATAAATAAAATCTTATGTTATATGAATATGCCACAATTTCATTAATTCATTTTACTGTTGATGGACATGTTTCCATTTGGGGACCTTTAAGAATGGTGCTGCTCACGGAAACTTTGGGAAGTGATGCAGATGTCCATTACCTTGACCGTGGTGATGGTTTAACAGGCGTGTATTTGTCGGAACCCTCAAGTTCCATACATTAAATATGTATAGATTTTTGTATGTCAGCCATACCTCAATGAAGCTGTTAAAAAACGGTGCTGTTGTTAGCATTTTTGTCAGTGTGATTTAGTAAATATTCATACACATTGCTGTTGGAGGTAGAGTTAACACTGGGGTTGCAGAGTCCTAACGTGTAACTTTAGTGGCCGAGGAATTGACGAAAGTGTCTGTAGCAACTCGTACTCCCACCAGCTGTGTGAGAGTTCCTTTCGGTCTACATATTTGCTAAAACATGATATTGCTTCACGTTGAGGACTTTTATCCATTTTGAGTTTATCTTTGTGTACGGTGTAAGAGAATGGTCGAGTTTCATTCTTCTACACATAGCTGTCCAGTTTTCCCAGCACCATTTATTGAAGAGACTGTCTTTTTTCCACTGTATGTTTTTTCCTGTTTTGTTGAAGATTATTTGACCATAGAGTTGAGGGTCCATATCTGGGCGCTCTACTCTGTTCCACTGGTCTATGTGTCTGTTTTTATGCCAGTACCATGCTGTCTTGGTGATCACGGCTTTGTAGTAAAGCTTGAAATCAGGTAACGTGATGCCCCCAGTTTTATTTTTGTTTTTCAACATTTCCTTAATGATTCGGGGTCTCTTCTGATTCCATACAAATTTTTGGATTATTTGCTCCAGCTCTTTGAAAAATACCAGTGGAATTTTGATCGGAATGGCATTAAAAGTATAGATTGCTCTAGGCAGTATAGACATTTTAAAAATGTTTATTCTTCCGATCCAAGAGCATGGAATGGTCTTCCATCTTCTTGTGTCTTCTTCAATTTCTTTCATGAGTGTTCTGTAGTTCCTCGAGTACAGATCCTTTACCTCTTTGGTTAGATTTATTCCCAGGTATCTTTTGGTTCTTGGTGCTATAGTAAATGGAATTGATTCTCTAATTTCCCTTTCTGTGTTTTCCTTGTTAGTGTATAAGAAAGCCACTGATTTCTGTACATTGACTTTGTAACCTGCCACGTTACTGAATTGCTTGCTGTATGAGTTCTAGTAATTTGGGGGTGGAGTCTTTTGGGTTTTCCATATAAATAATCATGTCATCTGCGAAGAGAGAGAGTTTGACTTCTTCATTGCCAATTTGGATTCCTTTTATTTCTCTTTGTTGTCTGATTGCTGTTGCTAGGACTTCTAATACTATGTTGAACAAGAGTGGTGAGAGTGGGCATCCTTGTCGTGTTCCTGATCTCGACGGGAAGGCTGCAAGCTTTTTCCCGTTGAAGATGATATTTACCCCAAAGATACAGATGTAGTGAAAGGAAGGGCCATCTGTACCCCAATGTTTATAGCAGCAATGGCCACGGTCACCAAACTGGAAAGAACCAAGATGCCCTTCAACGGACGAATGGATAAGGAAGATATGGTCCATATACACTATGGAGTATTATGCCTCCATCAGAAAGGATGAATACCCAACTTTTGTAGCAACATGGACGGGACTGGAAGAGATTATGCTGAGTGAAATAAGTCAAGCAGAGAGAGTCAATTATCATATGATGTCACTTATTTGTGGAGCATAACAAATAGCATGGAGGACAAGGGGAGTTAGAGAGGAGAAGGGAGTTGAGGGAAATTGGAAGGGGAGGTGAACCATGAGAGACTCTGGACTCTGAAAAACAATCTGAGGGGTTTGAAGTGGTGGGGGGGGTGGGAGGTTGGGGGAACCAGGTGGTGGGTATTATGGAGGGCATGGATTGCATGGAGCACTGGGTGTGGTGCAAAAACAATGAATACTGTTACGCTGAAAATAAATTAAAAAAAAAAAAAGAAGAAGAAGAAGTGAGACCAGACCCTTCCCCCTTCCTCTGTTTCCCATAGAGAGAAGGAGGTCATCTGCAAGCCAGGAAAAGGGCCCGCACTAGCTTGACACCTGATCTCAGACTTCTAACCCCCAGACCTATGAGAAATAAATGTCTACTGTGTAAGCAAAAAAAAAAAAACAAACCCAAAACAACAACAACAACATGATATTGCCTGATTTATCACAGTTAGCCATTCTGGTAGAGGTGTGGTGGTACCTCCTTGTGGTTTATTGTTCAGAATCCTGGTAATTAGTGAACTCTGGAGTTCTGTGTGTATTGGTTGGCATTAGGATAGCTGGATTTCCATGAATTGCCTGTTCAAGTATTTTGTCCATTTTTTAAATGAAGCTAGTTTTTCTTATTGCTATGCAGGCTTCTTTGTATCTGATGAGCTCTTTGCCAGACATGTATCTTGCAAATATCTCCTCCCATTATGTGGCTTGCTTTTTCATTTTGTTGAAGGTATTGTTTTGAGGGACAGAATTTCTTAATTTTAGTGTTGTCTGATTTGTCAATGTTTTATTTTCTGGTTAAAGCTTTTTGTGTCCTAATTAATATATTTTCCCTGGCACATTTGTAAACATATTCTCCTGTGTTTCCTTCTGAAAATATTATCTTCCACATTCAGCCACGTATCTGTCTGGACTTGAGTTTTATGTATGGTGTGAGGTGGCGGGTAAACTCTATTTTGTACAAGACACTTAGCCCCTTGTTGGCTCACCTCACCTGGTCTCTTGTGTGGGTCTCTTTCCAGACTCTGCATCCCATTTGATTGGACTTTCGAACTATTCTTGCATCAGTAACACTCTGTTTTAATTCTAGTTATAAAGTAAGTCTTGATATTTGTAGTCTGAGTTTCCCGGTTTTGTGTTTCATCCAGTTTATTGACTATCCCTAGCCATCTGCATGCCCCATATAACTTTTAGATTCAACTTTTTAATTTTCACAGCACTAACCCTGATAATATTTTTATGGTGTTTAAACGACAGATCAATTTTGGGAAAATTTATTAAGTTTTAAACCCACAGAGTATATACCTCCAATTATTTAGACCGCTAAAATTTTTCTCAATTCTGTTTTGTGGTCTTCAGTGTGCCAGTTTTGAACAATTTCTATTCAATTTATTCCTAGATATTTAATGTTCTGCCACCGTTGTAAATGGTATCTCTCTTTAAAAAATTGTATTTTTAAAAGTTTTATCATATACTTTTTGTTGTTATACCATTGTTTCTAATAGCAAAGAATATGAAATTTTCCAGTGGGGGGGGAGATTAAATCAATGCACTTCTTTCTGTACAGCCACTAGAATATGTGGGGTGGATCCCCGTGTTCCGACAGGAGGAGATTGTTGGGGGGTGCTAGACATAAAAACATAAAAAACATAAAATGCTAAACATAAACATAAAAAAAGTCCTGCTCTGTGTTATGGTTTTTCAACTACATGAAATGTGTATCGAGACCCTAGAGTGAGGTCTAGAGAGATTGACAGCCGCTTGCTAACAGTGTATCCGCGGGGAAGAGGAGTTGTGGCGGAGCTGGGATGAAGGACGGTTGTCCTTGTCCTTCCTATCCACGTTAATGCCTTTATTTTTACAACAAGCTTCCATTACAAGAGAGCAGGTAAAAAGGATTATTATCCATGTAATGCCTCTCTCACCTTTGGCCTGGGACCTGGCCCACAGCGAGACCTCCACAAGTATTCCGAATGGAGCTGACCTTCTGGAGCTCACGTGGCTTCCAGGGAGGCCATGGTCTAACACAGGAGTTCTTTCCTTTTTCTGTTGCTTTGAAGATTATACATTCTAGACTAACACAAAAAGTAGGCGCAAGGGAGCGAAACCGTGCGAGACAACGAGAACTGAGCCCTCCAGGGCCTGCGTGGAGTGCTGCTAAGCTGCATATCCTGAGCCTCAACCCGGGGTCCAGTTGCAAGTGCTGGGAGTGCTGAGGCTGCCTCCGTGTCCAAGCAGACGAGCCCCCTCCTCCAGGGGCTTCCGGTCTAGCGGATAGCAGGACAGACGCTGCTTAAGGAAAGCCTCAGCTTTATCAAATGGTGCAGGTGCTTAGGAGAAAAACTGCATAAAAGAGAGGGGGAAGGCATGTGGGTGGTGGTTGGGTAGGGGTGTTTATTTTAGGGGTGTTAAATTTAGGGACACCTCCCTGGAAGGGAGGTCAGGACCTGAGTTAGGAGGGGAAAGCAAGTGCTTTCGCAGCAGGGAGCTCCAGGGAGAGGACGGCAAGTGTGAAGCTACAAGCAGGAGTTTCTGTTCATGGACCATGAAGTTGTCCCTGTCCCGGAGCCGAGGCAAAGGGGGAGGGGACTGTGGGGCTTACGGTGTCCATCCTGGTGGCCCATGGGAGAAGTCTGGAGGGGGTGCGGTGAAGGTGGTCTGCCCTAATTTGGAGGAGCCTCTGGCTGCTGTGCCAAGGAGGACAGCTGGGGCCCGAGGGAAAGCCATGGGACGCTTGGGCACTGGTCCCTTGAGCCAGAGAAACACAGGTGTGGCCCAGCCCCGGGGGTGGGGGTGGCATTGGTCGAGATTTCAGACATGAAGCTTCATAAGATAACAAGTTCTGAAGACATTTAAGAAACAGCACAGTGACATTTAAAAAGGAGGAGCGTACTCTGGAATGCTCAGCAAATAATGAAACCACTTTGAAAAGCCATCCTTGAAGGATTTGTTTTCCCTTCAAGAAAAATCTAACTGCCGAAAGAAGCTTAGATGAGGAACTCCGTGTGTGCGTTCCATGGGGGACCGAGGGCAGCCGCAGCACGGCCCAGACAGAATTCAGGCTTGGGCTGGGGTGGGCCGCCCCCCTGGGGCCGCGTGAGGCCACAGAAGGAGGGGAGCCTGCACCCGCCTCACCTCCCTGCAGGTAGGACCCAGGCCGGGAGCCGGACTTCGTGGCCTGGACGTGCTGAGCGGGGGCCTGTGTGAGCCCTGCTCCTCCTACAGCTGTGGGCACGGGCCCGAGGGAGCGGAGGGAAGGGAGACCTCGCCACGCTTAAGGCAGAGCACAGATCGCCCACCGCTCTCGCAGACGGAGCTGAGACTCCAGCCCCAGCAACTTTCTCGAGGAAATACGGTTTCCTCTGAAAAACAAACGCCTTAGGAGTAATTCTCCATGAAAAGTGGATTTTTTTACTTTAGCTTTGATAAAACCACAGGACTTTTTTTATAACACCTTTATAGAGAGAGAATTCACGTAAGTTAAAACGCACCTGCTTGACCTGTGTGGCTCAGCGGTTCGGACCGCAGTCGGTTGCAGATCGTTGTTAGCACCTCAGACCGGCTCTCCTGGCGGTCTCCAGCTCCACGCCCACTGCCCGTGTCCCCCGCGGTGAGCAGTCACAAGTCTGTTTTCTGACTGTGGATCTGTCGTCTCCGGATGTTACGTATAAACGGAAACTTGGCTGTTGGGGATCAGATTCCTTCACTCGGCATCTGTTTCCAAAGTTTATCCACGCGTGGTTCTTCCGTGGTCCCTTTGTCACCGAAGAGCGTGTCATCCCAGGGACCCACCCCACTTGTAAAATCCATTCGCAGTGGATTTATTTCCAACTTTGGATTACGCTAATGCTGTTGCTAACGCTCGCGGGCGAGTTTCTGTGTGAGCATAGGTTTCCATCTCTCGGGTGTGTCACTAGGAATAGAAATACTGGGTCCTACGGTAGCCGTTACACCACGGGAGAACCTGCTGGTCTGTTGAAAGTGACTGGCTGCCCCGTTTCCTCCGTCCAGCCGCAGGCGTAGGAGGCCCAGCGTCTCTACACGTCACAGCCCTGGCCGCGGGCGGACTGGCTGGTCAGAGCCGCCCTGGTGGGCATGAAGGGCGTCTCGCCCCCCCACCGACGGACGGTGCAGAGCTGTCGCACGTGCTTGGTGGCCACACGGGCATCTTCTTTAAAGAAATGTCTATTTCTGATCATTTGCCCATGTCCAGATGGACTCCTTTGTCTTCTTACAGGTTGGTTTCCAGTGTTCTTTATACATTCGTGATGCAAGTCGCTCACCGCAGACATGATTTTCAAAGAGTTTCTCCCATTCTTTGGGCTGATTTTGATAATGTCTTTGAGACAGAGAGATTTTCTGTTTTGATGAATGCCAGTTTCTCTGTTTTTACTTTTATGACTTGTGCTTTGGGTGTCAAAGCTGAAATGCTCCCCAGACCCAGGGCTCCGCACACCGTTGCCAGCTCCCGTGACATCTGCTGTCTGAAGGCGGCCCCGTGTGCTCTTCCCATGTTACTGTCTTTGCTCTCACATTTAGGGCCTTGATCCATTTTACGTTGGGTTTTGTGCACCGTCTGGGTCAGCGTCCACCTCCGTTCTCTGGCTTGTGACTCTCCAGTTCCTCTGCACTATTTGGTCAGGAGCCTGTTGTTTCCCCCTTGGTGGCCCAGCACCCTTGTCAAACCCCTGCTGATCATAACTACCCGGGATGACTTCCGGACTGTCAGTTCTGACCTGGATCTGGACACGGACCCTACCCCAGGACGACACCGTCTTGAATTCTTTCTCTTTGCAGTAGGTTTTGAAATCCAAGGGGAGCCTCTGACTTTGTTCTTCTCTTAGGACGCGGTTTGGCTCTTCTGTACCCCATGCTCTAGCCTCTGAGTTCCAGGCTCAGCTTGCCCGTTTCTAAGAAGAGCCGGCTGCGCCTCGGGTCGGGACTGCGTCAGATCTGGAGATCAGTCGGGAAACGTCGTCATCTTAGTGATAAACTGTCTTCCGATCCCAAACACGGGATGATCTCCCATCTATTCACGTCGTCGTTAATCCCGTTCGGTAACAAAACCACAGTCTTTTTGAGAGCCTCTGAAGCACATGAGTGACCTTGTCTGGGTGTCTGCCCCGCCCGCTCCCGGCGAGAGCTCATGCGGAGTGCGACGACTCCACCTGTCTGAGGCACCGCGTTTGGGTTTTGTTCCACCCCGTGAGGGCCCTCCTGCCTCCTGCACGTCGCGGCCCTCGCCAGCCTGCCCGGGCAGATGGGGGCGCGTCACTCTGTCCCGGGGCTCCTTCAGCTGGGGGACCCTGGGGATTCTTCTGACCTTGACCCTCCGTCCTTGAACTCTGTTCTCTCTTCTTCACAGCCAGGGAGCCTAACTCAGGGCGCCCGGCCATCGGATTTGCATTCACATGTGTGAGGGAGAGGCACTTTATCTAGTGGATGTCTATCCACGTCACTCCGCCCACCTTACTAGGAAGAGCCCCCTTTTGCCAACTGCTCTGCGGTGTCAGCTGTGTTATGAATCAGGGGACCGTGTATGGACCGGCTTCCGGGCGCCGCTTCATGCTCTAACTCCGCGCTGTAGTACTTACTGAGGCCCCATGAGGAACTCTGGGTAGCGTCGGGGACTGCATGTGCGCCCAAATCCAAATGTTGACGCCCCACCCCACAACAGGACGGGAGGTGATGCAGTTTACGTGAGACCCTGGAGGTGGGGCCCCCATGATGGGCGTCCAGCCCTCACAAGAGATCGAAGCCCTTTTTCTCTCTGCCCATGAGCGCGCAGTGAGAAGGCTGCCGTCTGCAAGCCGGGAAGAGAGCGCTCCCCGGGAACCAGATCTGCCAGCACCTGGACCTGGGGCTCCCCAGCCTCCGGGACCCGGAGAGATAGAGGTCTGCTGTGTTGACCCACTGGTGTGTGGGATTGTGTCCCAGCGGCCCAATCTGAGTAAGACGGTAGTTCAAGACCTCAGGCTTCCTACTCGGTCAAGGTTGCGTGACTTCCCTTAGTCGTTCACAGCTCCACGTAGGTTTCGGAATCAGCTTATCAATTCAGGAAAGGAGCTCCCGGAGCTGCGCCGAGATCAAGACGGAGTCCAGAGGTCACTTCAGGGACAATCGGCATCTTTACAATATGCAATTTTTCAACCCACGAATGTGTTCTGTGCCTCCATTTCTTAAGATTTTAAACATTTCTCGACACTTGTAAAGTTTCCTGGCTGTCATCTTATATCACACTGGTAACTTTCTTCCTGGATATCTGGTGTTATTTGTGGTGTTATAAATGCCGTACTTTTTTTAAATTCCCACTGTTGCTGAAATACGGTTGAATGTGGACCTTGTATTCCTCAGTCTTGCTGAACCCCCCTTACTGAATTTAATGCTATTTATTAAGTTCTTTTGGATTTTCTCAGGACACTAATTTTATTTTATTATTACTTTTTCGTTCAAGATCTCGTGTAACCTGTAACTCGCTAATATCGAGTGTAGATTTCCCCCTTGTTAGGTCGGTAATTGTTTGGTTGGAAGCAGCAGCAGAAATCCCTGCAAGGAAGCTCAAGTAGACGTGAGGTCTGATCCGGCCGCGGGGACACGGCACTGCACGGCAGCCTCTCCAGGTACCTCTGGGTGTCCTCTAGAAGTTTCCATCTCCCAAACACACCAAGTAGTGATCCTGATGTCATTCTACCAGTTTTTCCAAATACATATTATTCTATAACATTATACATATTCTATATTTATTCTTCTTGCCTTCTCTTGACAGAGAAACTTACAATTTTGAATGACGTTGTATAACCAGTGTTACATGCTCACCTCGCCTTAATTTTATATCATTAGTATTTACCATTTCATTAAATATAGTTTAAAAGCATGATCTTAATGGCTCAGTAGAATATATAATACTCTACTATATGTCTATACCATAATTCAATTAACAATTGCTATTTTCGGGTATTTGGGTTCTTTCCAGTTTTTTAAATACACATTACTGCAGTGAACAGTCTTATACTTGAATCTTGCCTAATCTCTGATCATTTCCTTAAGATTGATTCCTCGAAGTGGAATTAGTGGGTCAAAGGATATGAACATTGTTAAGTCTCTTGATATAACGTCAAATTGATTTCCAGAAGGCTGTACCAATTTACTCGTCTATCGACAACTCTAAGAATGCCCATTTCTCCATCAACAGGATTGAGTATTAGCTTTTGAGTAAAATCTTTTCTAATTTAATAGATGAAAAAAATTTCATCTCATTATTTTGATGTGCATTTTTAAGTAAGGTTGAATATATTTTCCTAAGCTTATCAATCACTTGTATTGTTCCCTTGTGAACTGACTGTGAATTTGCCTGTTTTTCTTCAGGGTATCTGGTCTTATTGATTTGCAAGAGCTCATTGTATATTGAGATATAAACCCTTTGTTGTCATCGTGGCACTTTTCTTTCTGTCTCTGCTGGTGGCCCCAGGCCCAGAGCAGCACCAGTTCTGCCGGCAGTGGTAGCGGCACAGGGCTTGGTCTCCTGTAGCTGGAAACCTGAGTTTGCTAACTGGAAACTCAGCTAGCAAATCGCACCCGTCTGATGAGGGAGCTGTCGGGGGGAGTGGTGTGCTGGGCAGCGGTGGGATGCCCGTGTTCCCCTCCGACGCTTGGCTCTTTTCCAGTCGACACCTCTGACTTTGTTGTTGCTCTTCTGATCCCACTAGCCACACCACTGGTGCTCTTTCTTTCCTCATTCTCCCCCTCTGCCCGCCGGACCAGAAGCTTGGGCGGAGCTCTGGCTGGGGCGCGGGCTGATGGCGCAGGCCTTACAGCCCTGTCCCTCTGGCACTGCCTCAGTGCCCCTTCCTGTCCCCTCCTGTCCCTGCACCATGTGAAGGGCTCCTACACTCGGCTTACACTGTAGACGCCACGTGGACTCCACGGGCACCCCGTGTGCATGGGCATCCTGTTCTCCCTGGCTCCACGCAGACCTCGTCGTGGCCCTGAAGACACTGGTGGAGAAGCACGAGGGAAACAGCTCCTTTGAGGTCCCCTAATTGTTGCAAGGACCCTGGGGAGAGGAACACCTGCCTTCTGTTTTGGAATCATGGTCCTATGATGCTGCTTGAGTCCCAAAGCAAGACCCCTTGAGCTTCAGCTGACCACGGCTGCACAAGCCGGTTTCCATCTCACGGCCTGGCTGCGTCACACCCCGGGGGGCGGCTAGGCTGGAGGCTTCCCAGGGAGGGTGGTGGTTCTCCTTCCATCCAGATGGGCTCTCAGGTTCTGCGCACTCCCCCCATCCCCTGCCCAAGGTATCTGAAACCGAAGTCAGGGGAAAGGGCAGGATTGGGAGATTGGAGACTTCATTTAGCTTCTAGTCCTGGTCCTTCCAGCCCTGTGACTCTGGGCTGCTCCTGTGACTGCTCTGAACAGCCATTAGGTCACCTAAGAGGGGAACGGGCCCCGCCCAGGCTCGGTGGGACTGAAGTGGCCTGCGGGCCCCCAGCTCCAGCACAGGTGCCTGGGACGGGCTGCTTGCTCACTCCTCAAAAATGTGTGCGCTGCTCAGCTAACGTCAGAGACTCTGTTTTAAAAGGTGGTCACCAAAGATTCTGGAATTGGGAATGATGTTCACTCTCCTCCTGAAGCAGTGCCTTCTCTGATATTGCCCTGGGCCATGCCCTGTGGCCTTGGCGGGGAGTCCTAGTGTAGGACAAGAAGTTGAGGAAGGCATGGCTGTGTCTTGTCTTCAGGAAGCTCAAAGTCCCCCCAGGGTGTGACCGGAGAACCTCTGGGAGGCCAGCAACTGGTGGCCTCGGGAAACTCCCGGGCTTGGTGGGGCCATGAGGAAGGCCCCCTCTGCCGGCCTGGGAGAAAGAGCAGCCTGTGCCCAGGAGCGATCGTTTGGGCTGAGCAGGAGTCTCCGTGGTTGCTCTTGGCCCCGGGATCATAGGCTGTGGTGTCTGAGGCCTAGATGTCCCCGTGGCCCCCGCGGGTGTGACCCAGGGCCAATTCAGGACGTGCGTGGGTACGAACTAAAACTTACTACAGTTCAGAGAGAATGTGTCTCTGTGGGCCAGCCATGGATTGTGAGTGCAGATCTAGCCGTCCCTGTGAGTTCTGCCAAGGATGGTGGATGTCCCCTGGCCATGCCACAGCTGGATTCCAAGCTAAATGGTGGCCGTCTTGTGATGGGTTCACTTGGCCAGACCGGGGTGGGGTGGCGGGGGGAGAGTCAGAAGCATGTGTGAGTCTGCGTCTGGGCTCTGGGCGTCCGGGGCTGCTCCCGTCTGTCCCCAGGCCCGGGGCTGGGAGCCGTGTGCACCCTGGCTCCCAGCACCAGACTGGCAACTTGCTCTCTGTGAAACTGGGAAATGACAAATGACCAAAAAATCAATTTGTAATCTGATTGGAGGTTTTTGATTTCCTCTGATGAGTTTAAATTTCATTAAAAGCAACCTTATTCCAACATAAAAGGAATCCTTGAAGGGTAAAACAGGGGATTGTCTCACTGAGTATAAAGCCTCCCGACTCTTTTGTGTGATTTATTCATTGCATTAATTGTGAGGGCCAACCTGTGGTGTCCGTTGGCAGCTGGGCCCTTATCGGGGCCTGGGATCGGCCGGGCGCGCTCGGCACACAAGGACTCACATTCAAAACTCACTCTTTGGCATATTGACGCTTGACTTATCAACAACCCTTATTATCTGCTGGGAGGGAGTCGCAGCTCGTGGGGACAGAAGCAGCTACAAATCGCTACCACAGCCGTCCCCGTGCATTCTCTTAATTGTATGTATTCTCTGGAAAAAATGATCATCGTGGTCTCTTGTCTTGATGAGAAATTGACATTTTCGGAGGACCTCTTTGGGCGCTCCAACCGAGGAGATAAGGCGGAGTTGTTTTAAAGGAGAGCAGCCTTTCTTCCCTTTCACTCCCTCCCCTTCCCTCTTTATTGCTCTCAGTGACCCACTTGATGAGTATGGATTTCATGAGGTCTTTTTCAGCATTTGAACTATAAAAGGTTCAGAATGACACCACCCCTTATAGACAAAAGATAACCTTGCCCTTTGAATATATTGATTCTTTATTAACTAGGCTGTTTAATGCAATGAAATGAGGCATTAGATGGAAGCCCATTTCCAGTGCTTTGAATAATCTTTAAAAGCTTGAAAGACCTTAAAAGGCAGCCTGACAATAATTGGGATACATCTGGAGAGAACGCAGTTCTTATTCCTGATTCGAAACACAAACATGAAACAATTTCTCCCCAGGTTGTAGGGCCCTGGTGAGCCGCCCCGGGAGGCAGCCCTCCCCACCCCCACCCCGCCCCCAGCCGCCCAGGGTTGGCATTCCTGGCACCAGCTGGGAGTGGGGAATTTGGTCCCCAGCCCTCCCCACCCAGGCACCTTGGGAAAGACCCCAGGGCGGGGAGGGGCGGGCCCGCAGCCTGGTACCCTGAGAGCCTCTTTTTTCTTTGCTATCTAAGGCTGAGACAAAAATGCAGTCAAAGGAACCTGATTGTCATTGACAGGAGAAAAAGGTATTCACAAGTTTCTTTATGTTTTGAATAATTGTTTCCTGTTTTGCTCAGCAGAACAAGTAATTAGGATGACATTTGTGAGTACTAATTTGGATCACACTTACGTGTATGTGTTACAGAGCTGCAAGCCAAAACATGTAAAACCAGCCTTTCATTGAGGAGAAAGTGAAAAATCCAGAATGAGCTGGGAGGGGAGTGCCGAGAATCCATTCCCAGGAGCCGCTTCTTGGTGTGAATTAGAACCCCAGTGCCGAGGGCAGAGCTCATTCGGATGGTGCCTTCGGGCCGCACCACGGCACAGCCCACCACGACCCAGGCGGAGCACAGAGACAGCACAGAGGGTCTGTCTTGCCCTTACCGTGGGCCTGGAATGGGCGGTGGGCTCCCCCACATGGGGCCTCGGCCACCTTCTGGGCCCCTGGTGTCTGCCCCCCTGTCCAGAGCCTGAAGCTGGTTCTCGCCCAGTGTGCTCCCTGGGGGTGGGGTGGGAGGAGCAGCTCTAGTGCACTTGCCCTAGACCTGCCCTGGGGAGCCCTCCAGCCTGGAAGCAGCGGCAGGACCCCGGGGCTTGGGGGGAGGCTGTCTCCTGGTTGGTTAAGTGCTGTAGTGCTGCTCTGGCCTCTGTGTCCGACACAGAATCCCCCACAGACATCCGAGTGCAACACACGTACAGATGGCCCCTCTGGGCACCAGAGCCATCTCGACAACCATGAGGCTTCCTCAGTGCACGTGAGAAGAGCGGTTTGAGGACTGAACTTCCTAGAAAGGCTCTTCCATGAATCACTTTTATCTTGGCCAAGACACAGCCCCAGGGCCCAGGGTGTGCAGAGGAACACTCCCCACCCCCACCACCCCAGGTGACTTCTGCATGCATTTTGCCACTCATTGTAATCAAAACATAAAATTACCCAAAGTGAAATTCACAGACAAGAAATACTTTAATTAAATATTGTGTAAAATGAACATTTTTATACAGTTAAATATCTGAAAAAATGTACAGATAAAACAATCTTATTGTAGGGTCTTTAACAGTAAAATCTACCATTTAGTGAAGCGCTCAATTTGGAGACAATGAAGCCATGAGGGGCATTGACTAATTAATCTAAAACACAAACCGAGTGCAGGGCTGAGGAAACTTGCAAACGTTCTTAACATGTACACGTGAGCTTGTGTTTGGGTGGAACCGTTACTGACACAAAATAAAACGGAGGCAGTTGAGTTCCAGAGTGACTTCTCAGGCTTTCCCACGTAGCTAAGCCGTAGCGGTCAAAGGGCCGGACTGTGACCCGCTGACCACCGGGGACATTCTGCTTTTTTTATCGAGTCCCTTGAATAAACACTTTCCTAAGTTGTGCATGTTTTTTTTTTTCTTTTTGTCAAAGTATTTTAAAGTCCCTCCTTTTTGTTTTAAATCTGATTTCTGCTGCAATTTGCAAAACATCTGCTGTGCTGTATCCGAGGAGCACTTAACACAAAGGGGAAAGACCCACCCTCCTGGTCTCACTGTGGGTTTGGCACTAACAGGCACAGTATCTCAGGGAGGTCATTCTGGTTTAAAAAGCACAGAAGGTGCTGCTGGGTCTGACCACACAAAAAGTATTGTTTTTAAAAAAAAGTTACAAACCAGCAGTGACTTTGGTTCCCCCTGAAACCTCTCTGAATCCTAGGTGGGCCCGGGAGGACACGCCACGCAGCAGAATCAGACACAGAAAGGAGCGACACATGGAACACCAGGTTTGTGCTTTTGTGTGTGTGTGTGTGTGTTACACCGTAAATCTCCAAATGAAATCTCCATTAACAATTGTGTCATAAGCCTGTGATAAAATAGCACAAAGGTTCTTTAAAGAAGTCCACTTTTAAGGCATCAGAGAAGTTAATGTGGCAAACATTTTAATTAAAACATCAGAAGTAAATTTTATTTTAAACTTTAGGCCTCTGAATTTTTCCAGTAAACACAGTTCAGCTATGTGGCAAAGTCATGGGTGGCAGCTAAATGACTTTTTACATTCTACAGAAAAATAAAATAAGGACACAGCCCCAAACAGTGTCCCCTCTTCGCGGCTGTTCAACATGCACAGAATCTACTAGGATTTGTCACAGCCGGGTGGCACCGTTTTGTTTTGACTATACAACGAACTTCTTTTTCAAAAGTATTTGTTCAGATAACTTAAAAATAATATAAAAATAAACAATGAATTTGACTTTTCTTCAAAATAAAAAAAAAAGGGAAAAAAAGGATGGAAAGTCTAGAAAGCAAATCTTTGAAATACAAATGAAATGCAAGGACACCAGTTCACTTGAACAAAACAGGTCAGAGAGACAGCTCTTGGCTAATGCTCTTCCCAACACCAGGCCACGATCAAAAACCAATACAGACAAGAAAAAGAAAACGGCAGGAAAAGCAATGTACAAAATTTCAAAGATAAATACAATATTTATAATCAATATGTTACAAAAGAAAGTCCCTTAGCAACTGTAAGTGTTCATGGAAAAGTGTTGAATGGAGACCATTTTATTCCTTATGAGACACATAAGGAAGAAAACGTGTTTTTTTTTTTCTAAATATTTAAGTGGATCTGAAAAAAATTCAAGACAAGTGTATAAATATTTAGCTACAACTTTGGCAAAATCACAAAAGTCTACAATTTTATAACCACATACAAAACACATTAGGGAAGAAGGAGCTAGAAGTCAAAAGGACAATTTCTGGTACAAGAAACATGGACCTCACAGTAGCCTAAGAATGCAATAGTATAGAGTGCTAGCAAAAGTTGAAAAAATGTTGCAGATCACACTTGCTTAACAGGAAGCTCTAGCAGTGGGAGAATATTTTAACCAACAGACAGTAGCATTTTTTTTTTTCTGTCAGTGTGCTTGTTGAAGGCAAGAGAATTCAATATCAAAGTTACAATTTCTAACTACAATAAGTTACAAAGTTTCATTTCATTAAGATGAAGTTAAGCAATGATAAACCCTCCCTCCCTCCCTGCCACCCCGAATTCTCCTAGTCACATAGTCCTCCTTTCTTCCAGTTCGATGGCTCACACCTCCTTGGCCCCTTTTTTTTCACCACAAAAAAATATTTCACATTATAGAGATACACAACCATTGTGAGTCTAAGTATGAGTACAGAAAAATGTCTGGAGGCATTTCTCATCAGTGTTTCATGATAATCAAAATGGTGCATTCACAAAGTTTCTCCCAACACATAGCAAGTACTAGACATAGCCAAGACGGAGTCGGAAACTTTATACAAAATAGGCGTCGCTTTGTTCTCCTTAGTCTTCGGGACTGAGAAATGTGAAAATATGAGAAAAGTTCAGTCAATAAAATGGAATTGTTCATGAAGAAGTAGGCTTGTTTGCATGTTGATTCTTAATAGTTTAAATAAAATCTTTAAACAAAGTCTCTTGTAGCGTTTCCGCCGCGGCCGATGCGTGTGCAGACACTGGCTCCCGCCGCAGCTCTCCTGGACTAAACGTGTCCCCTGAAGTCCGTCCTTGGGTGCTGGGTGCTGGGTGCTGCGGAAGGGAGAGCGGGCCGCTCACATGGGCGGGACTACCAGCCCAGACATAGCTGAAAGAGAGAGAGCCGCGGGTTACTGCGCTGTCCCCCTCGCGGGCCGGGCCGGCCTCCGCCTGGGGCTTGACTCAATGGTGACATGGGGCGTGCGCTGCACCCGCCAACCAGCCATGGGCTCGGTCAAGGCGCGGGGGGGCGGGGAGCCTCTACTTCACGGGAGCTGGGTACGTGTGGGGACAGACACCCCCCACCCGCGACCCCTCATGCGGCAGCCCTCCTCCAGGACTTCACTGGAAGGGCGAGGCTGCTGGCCCTCCTGGGCGAGGCCGCCCCTTCCCACAGGTCTCAGTGGCTTGTTCATAGCAGACGGAGGCCCAGACTCCCCAGAGGCCACCTCTGTCCAGAGACGTGAACCAACCTGGTCACGTCTGTGACGCCAGCCAGGGCCGGCCCGCAGCCCCACTGGGACCCCGGCGCCAGGCTCACTCCCTCCGTGAAAACCGGGGCGCCTCAGTTTCCCCTCCGCTCTCAGCCCTTGCCTCGGACCTCCTGTGGACTGTGCGGTATCGTAATGGTGAGTCGCGGGCGCCCTAGGAGCAAAGCCGCTCCCAGCCCACCTGCCCTGCCACCTCAAGGCCAAGGCCCCGAAGAGACCCAAGTGACAGCCCCACGTCAGGGAGCTCTCTCTGCTTTTCTCGGAGTAAGAAACTTGGTGCTAAAATGCCAAGTGCAGCGGACGCTTTCCAGTGAACTCCTGGTACGAGTAGAATTTATGTCTTTTCGGTGTTGTTTAATTTTGGTCAGAACGATCGTTCTCATTAATTTATGTATAACATATTAATACATTTGTTCACGTAGTGATGCGAGCTTCAATTTCCCAGTTCATTAATTTCTACAGTCTTAATTCCTCTCCGACTCACCGTTACAACATTAGGGTTTTGGCAGACCCGTGTGGGTACACACCGCCCGGGCGGTGCCGTCCTCCCGGGGGCCTCCGCGCCATACGGACGGTGGCCGGGCCATGGCCCCTGGCCCCCTGCTTCGCGAGAAGCTCTGGGCTTGGGGCCGCGGCGGGCCTGCAGGCCGGTCGGCGGCACCCGGGGCCCGGGCGTCCCTCTCATATGCTAAGATGTTGGGAAGACAATTATTTCAAATCACGGATACCTTTCCAGTTCCTTTTTTGAGCATTAGTTCATCAAAGTGAAATATGCCACCGACTTCACAAAAGGGCCAGTTTGTCTTCTCCACGGTAACGTCCTCAGCACCCAGCAGAGAGCCTGGCACATAGTAGGCGCTCAGTAAATACTGGTTGAATGGATTCATTTTTTTAAAGGAGTAACTGGATTTGATTTTCACCGGGAGGAGCATATACCAAAGGTGGTGTCTGAAAGAGGCCAGATGACGGCCACTTAATTCAGTGCCTGTGGCCCCCGTGAGTCACAAAGAGCCACGCAGAAGATCGCGAGGCCTAGGGGCACGCACGTGGCCTGGCTGCTGCACACCTCACAGGGCGGCCTATGTGGCCCAGAGGGACCCGGCCTGGGCAGGCACCCGGAGCCTGCTCCACGTGGCCCCATCTGGGGGCAGCTGTGTCCGCAGGGTGCTTCCCCCTGCCCTCGGGGCCAGCCCTGCTCCCTCATCAGTGTGCGAGGGAGAGGACTCAGAGGAGCCGGCTCCCACCCGGTGTTCACGCATGCATGGCCCCAGGCTGGGCGCAGCCCTTTCCGAGCACAGCACAGCCCGTCGGGGCAGGGTCTGCTCTACAGGCTGAGAAGGTGGCTCCGCCTCAGGACGTGGAGTGCGCGCTGGCTTTGCACCGGGCTCCGCAGGTGGCACAATGACCCACCATCCCCGCCCTAAGGCCACTCTGCTGCCTGGGAGCAAGGAGGCCGCCAGCGCCGACGCCGCCGGTGGGTGCTCCCTGCTCTCCCGGCTGAGCCGCAGCCATGAAGGCCCGTCTGCTGAGTGGTCGGGACAGGGTCCCGCTCCGTGCCCCTCGCTGCCTCTGCCCAGTGCCCCGGCAGGTCCCCTTCCTGAGGGGAGGACACGTGGGTGAGGTTGGAAGCAGGAGGCAATGGTTTTTACCAGCGAGACTCTGTTACTGGTGGGGGTGAGCCCCAGGGTGGGGGGGGAGTCCTTCACGTGGCTACTGGGGGGGTGGCTCGCAATGCGGCTCAGTGGTGGGGTGGGGGGAAGCATGCGTGGGCCACGGCAGGGGCGAGGACCCGGAGGAGGGCTGGAGCTCGCACCCCACGGTGCAGCCTGGCCTGCCCTCAGGGTGGGGTGGCTGCTGGGGGGAGGCAGGGAGAGTTCCGCCCGCGCTCGGCGAGCCCTGGGGCCGGCGCGCCGCCCCTCACCTTGCAGTCCGTTCCCGTTGGCGCTGGTGCAGGAGGGAGGAGGAGAAGCTTGGGGCCGGACCACGGGCGCGAAGGCGCTCTTTTGTTTCACTGCAGAGATGACATTGGCAGGTGAGAATGAGAAAATGCTGTGTGTGCCGCTACAGTTTGAAGGGAGGGCGACCGAAGAGGCTGCCATGGTGGGGCTGGACGGCACTACTGCAACAAAGCAAACACGGTCAGCACGCGCGGCGCGGCACGGCCACAGCACACAGAGAGGGCTCTCGGGGCCTCGCCTGGAGCGGCGGCCCCGACGAGACAAGCACGACACGCTTCTGGCTCGGCCGCTCTCTGGCTAACAGGCAAACGCTCGTGGGGACGTTGCTTTCTGACCGGCAGCCCCGTCTCGTGCGGGTTTGCGGCCGCCGCAGGCCGGTCTGCCGCCGCCACGCGGACCCCCAGCCTCCGGAGCCACCTGCCGCCGCCACGCGGACCCCCAGCCTCCGGAGCCACCTGCCGCCGCCTCGCGGACCCCCAGCCTCCGGAGCCACCCTCCCTTTGGCCCAGCAGCTCACACCACAGAACAGCCAAGCAATGCACACATTTGACTCGGGAGTGAACATGGATCTATGTGATGACGTGTGACAAAAACAGACACTTACTGCCGTAGGGAGAGTTAGCGGAGGAGCCATTAAGGAATCCAGGCGAGCCCGGGACCCCTAGATTGGCCATGGCGCCAGTTCCATATCCATTCATGCTAGTGCTGACTGTGTTGTAATTGGACTGCTGGGGGGTGCTGCTGGGGACGTAGCCTCGCGGGGACACGCTGCTTGTATTGCGACTGTAGCCGACTGTTAAAACCCCCCCCGGCCAAAAATAATGTTATTATCAGGGAGACAGACACTGGGGGGGGTGCTTCCCCGCAAACCTCTGTCACATACGCAACATTTTCAATCGACCTTCCGCCGTGCGCCAGCCCCGGCGCGTCCAGCCAGCTCAGGTCACCTCGCGGCACCGGCCCCGCTCGGGCGCGGCTCCGAGCCCCATCCTGCCCGCGCCGGCAGCCGGCCCCACGCGCTTCCGTCCGACCCGCAGTTGCTCGCGGGTGTCTCTTTGGAAGCAATCCCCGACAGCTCGGGTTCAGGGGCTCCCCCCACGCTAGCTGAACTCCCGGCCTCTGCAGACCTTCAAATGCCAGGGCTGACGGGGAGAGTTTGCTTGTGGCCCTAAGTCCCCAGGAAGGGCTGTTCTGGGTCTCAGTCTGCACGGTTACCATTTCCCCGAGCGCAGGCGGGCCCGGGAGGGGGCATCAGGCCCGCTGCAGAGTGTGCATGACCCAGAGCCGTGGCGGAGGCCTTCTCTGAGTCCATACCGATTTGAGAGAGGAGGACTAAGACCTGCTCGGAACTGGCTCACACGACAGGGTCCTGTAACCCCTGGACGAGAGGGTCCTATGACCCCCGGACGCCAGGTCACTGCATACTGGGAGAAAGTGCACCGGTGGTGGGGGGGTGGGGGGGGACACTGGAGCTCCTCTCCATTTACTCCTTCCAAGCCCCACCCCTGGGACATATCCAAGAAGGGTCCCGTCCACTTACTACCCCACGGCTGTCCTGTGGCTCCTCCCACCTTTCAAGGAATCTTCTAGCAAAAACCAGAATACTGAGCGGCAGCCACGTGCCGTGGCAACAAACGAGTTCTGGGTTCTCTGGGCGCTCCCCGCCCTGCGCTCGCCAGGCACGGCTGCTGGGAGGACCTCCCCGGAGAGAGCCAAGGAGCACGGAACGCCGCCCGCTTCCCCGCTGGACCCAGGACATGGGCAGCTGCCGCTGAGTGTCAACTGTCCCTGGGAGCGTGTCCAGGGAAGGGGGTTCGCCCGGCACGGCGGCCTACCTTGGTCGTTGGCTTGTGATGTCTCCGACACGTTGACGGCTAGCTGGCTGCTGAAGGAGTTCACGCCCATCATGCCCGTGTGCGCAGGCGTGTTGCCCAGGGTGGGGATCTGGTTGTGGTTGCGGGGCACGCTGTACAACGCCTCAGCAATGTCAGCTGCTCGCTTCAGGATGATCTCCTGGGGCGGGAGGGGAAGCGCCCAGTCTGCCTCCAGCTCCCACGTCCCCCTGGGGAGCACAGGCCCCCCTCCACCCTGTCCCATGAGGCCAAGTGACGGGGAGGTGTTCCCCCACCCCTTGGTCCCAGACGGTGACAAACTGATTTTGTAGTGGGAAGAGCCTCCCTTGGGAAGACTGTGTGATGGTGCTTCTGAGCGGGGCCACCTGGTCCATTCTGCACCTACAGCCCATAGGCCCCAGGAGGGTGCCCAGAAGCGGGGAACGCACCACACCCAGAGTCACAGAAGCAGGCCCGAATCTAGAGTGCCCTTGAGTCTGCCCCCCAGAGCCCTCCAGGCAGCATGAGGATGGGCTGTGGGCACCCGTCCTTCCCTCCCACGCCGGGCCACGCCAACTACCACCGAATCCACCAGCCAGATTTCCAGGTGGTTCCCCGTCCCATGACTTGAAATCCCACTTCTGCTTCCTGACCCTGTCTCGTCATCTCCTACTTGAGTACTTCGTGCGAGGACAAAAGCAGGACGAGGAAGGTTTTCTCCTCTCCAGCTCGCTGTGAGTACTTAGGAACGGGCACCTGTGTGCCCCAAAAGCCCGCGGTGGGCCCGGGGCTGGCTGGTCCTCCGAGGACACGGTCGCCCGGGAAGGGGGTGGGCCCGTCCAGCCGCTGGCCGCCTACCTGGTTGTTGTGGGGCATTCCGTACAAGGCTTCCACCAGATCGGCCGCCCTCTTGAGTAATACTTCCTAAAGGAAAAGCAAACGGGGGTGATGCCCCTGGAGGAGCCGGAGCGCCGCTCTTCTGAGAGAGAGCTACGAACGCACAGTCCCGTCTGCAGGGAGGAGAGACCCTCCACCCGCCAAAATCAGCCCCATCCCGACCCCACGTGGCGGTGGGGGGGTGACCGGTCCCCAGTTCCCGTGTGGGGGCCCGAGCGAGAGCCGTCCGGCCCGCACCGCAGCTCCTCCGTGCGGACGGGCCAGCGGAGGGGCGCGGGCCGGCGGGAGGGCTGGCGCGAGTGAGCCCCGTCCGTGCCTGAGGTTTAATGACGGAGCCTTATGGGTATTAAACACACACACACGTGGCGGAGATATGAAAAGCCCAGGCTCCGCGTTTGCCTGTTAATTCCTAGCACTTTAGTGGTGAAGAACAATAAGTAATTTCCCATATCTTAATTAAACTGGCAGAGTCCTTAAAGACAACATCTCACCCCTCATTCACGCCCCAAATTTGCAAGTGAGTTCAGTGCTTATTCCTCTTTATTTTGAACAATAAAGTGAATTAACTTGGGTTAATCTAGTTCTTTCATAATGACATTAAGAAATTTTTCAATTAACCTCTTTGACTGCGCGTTGTAAAGGACTTCATAAATTCCTCCACGTTCCGAGTGTGCGCGGTGCCCGGGGGCTTGGATGCACCGACTTTTGTCTTATCCACGTCTGCACGCCTACCTCCAGTTTACGACTGTGCGGATTAATCCAGAGTTTAGTTAATTCTGAATACAAATGGGGGCTTACATTTAACTTTCTCTACCTTGGGCTGTAATAAAAAGGAACGGAGTCTTTAATAAGCCGAGGCCAGGCCCAAAGCCCTCCCTGGCAAGCAGGGTGGTGGAGGGTCTCTCCC
>NW_022631073.1:2767863-2785363 GCF_010015895.1 Lontra canadensis | reverse complement strand
GCCGGCCACAAATAGTAATTAATCTTTTTATCCCTCAAATTGTAATTTTGACTATGAACTGTGCACGGCCATAAATCAGCGGCCCGCGCGCTGTATACAGTGCATGAATCACGGCTGGGACTCCGTCCGACCGCACACTCTGTGTTTAACAAGCTTTATAAGGAGCCATTGGGCTTTATTATGGCTCTGCCTGACTCCAACAAAAACTGAGCCCGGAGGCCCGGGGACGTGAGTTAAGATGAAAATACTTATTAGAGTACATTACTTCTTGATGTAGATATCGTTTTCCGCGGAGTAACGCCACGGAGCGTGGCACGACATAAATCAGGGGGTTTTCGGAGACTAATAGGACCTGCCGCCATCTATTCATTACGCAGTCCCCAATTTGGGCCATCACTCATTAGTCAGCACGTAATTTGATGATTAACAGCACCGACTCAGCAGGTCTGCAAGCGTGCGGGGAGCACAAAGGCGCCGGTTTCGAGGAACGAGGTTAGAGGCGCTCTCTGGAAGCGCTCTCCGAAATAACTGGTCACCGCTTCTCCGCGAGCGCCCGTGTCAACCCCTGTGGCGGGTCCCAGGCGCGGCAGGGCCGGAAGTCTCGCGTGCACACGCTGGGTAACGCGCCCGTGAGCTGAGGGCCACAATGCGATCTGACATTCCATCATACATCCCGGAGACAAAGGTCCGCACAGGAATGTGAAGTAAGACATTTTCTTGTTAATAAAGCATTGATCCGACGTATTGATTTTACATGACATGGCTTTGGCTGCGATTCTGCCCTCCTTTTTCTTTGCAAATAGTAAAGCTCTTCAGAATGCCTCGGCGTGTGTGACACGGCAAAATTCCTAACTCTCTGTGATGTAAATTCTATATGTGTAAAACCACTTCATAATCAAACCATTAATCATCAGAAGCTGTCAGCGTTGACTTGGGGGACAATTTGTCATGTCTCTGCCCGGGCCAGGACAAGGGTGTCACGGCAAAAGTGCAGCACAGCCACCGGGCAATGGGCCTCACCCAGCGACTTGGCCCAAAAGGATTAGATAAAGTATTACACTTCTTGATGAGGGAACAAAAAGGGTGCCCACTGTGCATTTCTAACGTGTCAGGGTTTCTCCTCTCTCCCAGCTAATCACCATGACTGTTTGACTTAATGAATCGGCCTGATGAAAGGTGATCAGAAAAGATAGATGGGCGGCCACTATTGATTTCATGCAAATGGCCCTGACAGGTGATGGGCACGTTAATGCAAGCTTTCAGAAGCTTTATGACTTGTAATAACCATACACTCTCATTCTGGGAGAGACATTTTCCAATGTTTCAGTTGAATTGATCATTCTCCTTCTAGGACCGCGACAATTCTAAAGCGCTGTAAGCAGGAGGCTGCGTTTCACCTCCCGCCACGGCCCCAGACACTCCCATCTTGCGCTCCGCCAAGAGCAAGCTGGGTGCGCCCCTGGACGCTCTTGGAAGAGGCCCTGCCGCTGTGACCCTGGCGGATCCCCACCACCCCCTCACCACCCCCCAAGGCCAGGCCGGGCCCCACAAAGGGCTGGGGCGGGGTAGGCGCCTCGGGGGCAGCCTGAAATCCCACCCGGGCCTCTGGGCTCTGCTCCCAGACACCCAAGGAATTGAACATGGGAAGAATTCGAAAAAATGGCCCTTGTCTTCTGACTGCGGGAGGAGTGGCCCACGCTCGCGGTTCGCAGAGGCTTCCGAGAGCCCAGAGAGCTTCAGAACAGCCGCCCTCCGCGGGGCCTTTCGAGCGCCGCGCCGCCCCGGAGCCCGGCACACGGCACTGGCGGGCCTGGGAGCCGCGCGGACGTCCCCGGCAAATGCCGCGCGTGGAGGAGAAAGCGCAGGGCCCCGCGTGCACCCCACAGCCCTCGGCTCGCCGAGTGGATGGGCAAGGGCCCAGCCGAGCCAGGGCAAGGCTCCGGCACGTCCAGTCACAGAGCACCGAGCCAGGCCAATCAATACCACTTTCCTGTTTCAGAACTGGGTAATTATGAGGGGGAGAGATTGCCTGACCTTTCACCTGCACTGCATTACTTTGCTGATATTAAGATAAATTGCCTGATTTTGGGTAAACATATGCTGCAATTCAAACTGTCAGCACTGGTTTGCTCAGGAATAATTTGTATTGATCTCCCGGCTTCTTCCCAATTTTGCTTACTGACCTCGTGGATAATTAGAGAAGGAGCCTTGGGTGAGCTCAAGTCGGGGATGAGGAAGAAATATGAAGAAGAATAAAGCAAATTTGTTTTATGTTAATATTTGTGGGTCCTCCTGCCGCCCTCACATCTGTCAGCATCGGGAGAGCCGTAAATTAATGTACTTGGTTCCTGAGCAATTTATTCCGAGGAATAATGTAGCAGCTTGCTTAGTGTCTGAACATGTGTCACTGGGTTAAATTAATTTAAACTCTGCCTTAAACACAACAAAAACAAATGTTATTTTCTGCTAAAGGGGAAAAAAAAACAAGACATTCCTCAAAACGTGTTCTAAGCTTCCAACTTACCGCGCGGGGGTCTGCGCGTCTGTGTCGGAGACGGTGAGTTTCGTAATAAGCCGCCTCCCCACCCCCCGGAAGTAATTAGTGCCCATTATTTGTTCCGAATTCAAATCTTGCTACGATGGGCCGCTGCGTATGAAAGAGATGGATGTGTGCACAAAATTATATCATTTAAGATATGTCAGATTATAAGGCTGTTGTATCAAAAGTCATAAAACAAATCTCCCTTGTGAAATATCTCTTTATTAACCGTGCCATAAGATATTAACATTCCTCATTTAGTGGAGGGCCTTTTATCTGTTTCAAATACATTATTCGTCCTTTTAGAGATAAACTGTATTAATATCCATTTGAGTAGGCTACCGCGGCCTAATGCATAGTAATTTTTGTTGGAGAGCTTTTATTTTAGAATAAGAAAATTACACAGCAATAAAACCTGAATGAATCAGAAGCTAGAATAGCCGGGAATCACATTCCATGCCAAATGGGGCAAGCAATCAGGCAGCCTGTAGAAGCCAGATATCCGGCTCTCATACGCAGGCCAGCATCCAGCGCAGGCCATACACACGGAGCCTGACACGGCCACAGACAGCCCGGGACTCCTCCACACCGCAGCAGCCTACAGCGCGGGGCGGATACATATTTAAATATATCAGAGTGTACCAGAGTTAATCTCGTTACTTCACATGCATTAACGTCCTAACAGAAGCAGCATTCTAAATATTTAAGTCATGCCCGCGTACTGGGGGATTAATCATAGCGCAACTGCTAAAACGTTAAACGGTCTGTGATGTCAGTTTAGGTCGGGACCGCCAGAGCGCATGTGGCGGCAGAGTGCGGCAGCGGGCAGGGGGCTCCGGGCCACACCTGCGGCCGCCACAACCCCGACCGACTGGCCCGCCGTGATCAGAACCACGCCGACCGGTCCACACTGGCAGGCTTTTCTTGCCCGGGACATCCACGGTCCAGTGTTCGTTGTGATGACTTCATAGAGCCATCCAGCCCTGCCCTGAGGTCTGTGTTCATCTCTAATCCCCCCAAAATGTGTATGATCATCTCGTTAGGCTCAAACAGCATGTCCATGAGGATACAATCCTGCTCAGTTAAGCAAGGGGACATGCCCAGGGCCTCGGAGCTGATCACACGCCAGCAAAACCGCAGCCTGGAGAACATGGATATTTGGGGTCAGCGGTGTTTTCCTACAAAGAGCAGCTCCAGGAAAGAGACCGTCTTAAGTCCAGTCCGTTACCTGACATTTATTAAGCAGCTACTATGTGCGGCGGGGCGGGGGGGCCTCGGCTGTGGGAAAGCTGCCCCCGAGGGCTCCAGGGAGCGGCACCTGTGAGCAAAGGCCACCCCTCGGTGGCGGTGGTGGTGGCGGTGTGGTGGGCTGCCTGCCCAGGGCACAGGGGTCCTGTCCCTGCCCCCTCGGCTGGCGGTACCCTGCCTGCTCCCAGAGACTGGGCTGCAGCAGGAGGGAGGGAGGGATCGGGGTCACAGAGCTCCCCTGTGGTGGCCACCTCCTGCCCAGCCCCACCAGGGAGACCGGGGGACAGACCCAGCATGCACCCCAGACTAAGCGCTCTTCCAGCCATGCTCCTGGTTTTCAAAGCAGCGGGTCTTCCACGCTCCGGGGGGCACTCGCAGGTAGGAAACACGCCGCCTTCCGCGTCGCCTCTCTATGGTTTAAGCGGAAGCCCGGCAAGCTCAGAAAGGTAGAGCGAGTTTTAGGTTTAGCACAAACGTTCCTGCTGCCTGAAAAACCTGCCCACGACAATAAAAACAGGAAGGCATTCATTTGCTTCATTCCAGCTGCTGGTTGGAGCTATTAAATGAGTTCCAGTTTCATTTCAATAATGACCATCTTCCTGTAACTTCCCAATCCTGCATTTGTCATCGTGCAGTCATTTTCCCGCTACAAACAGATCCTCGTAATGAGGCAGTTTTTCACATTAGCAGCATAACTGCATAATAACATCTGCAGTTCCTTTTCCGAGGGACGAGAGCGCGCTTCGATGAAGGCAACGGGGACTGTTAAGTAAGATCGAGTGCATTTCACTACCAGGACCCCCGGACCCTGCCCCGACAGACCGCAAGCCTTCAGCGTGCCTGAATGAACACAGGTTGTAATGTGTAAAAATTAAATAAAGTAAAATTAAATTGCTCAATACAAAGACATCCCTCTAGAGGGTGTTAGTGATTTCAGTGACAAAGTGCTATTTGCTGACAAGTAGTTTACACATTAACCAGCTGAATCCAAGGGGGGAAAATGCCAATAGCAATTATATCACCTTGAGGTTATTAAATGTCCCACTGATAAGTAACTAGGTGAACTTGACCAGGTGATAAACACTGCTGTGAGGAAATGATCGCACAGTGAAGAATGTTTCTCTGTCCTGCTGTTTCTCCAGATAGCTTTTCTTTCAAAAATGACTGTATAAAAAGTTGCATTAAAAATGTGTGGCCGCTGAGGACAAAACTGGGTACTTAGCTCCCCCCAGTACCTCGCGCCCCCCCCCCGGCCCCCGCCCCCACGCTGCCATCACTCCACCTCCAAAACGTCACGCCAGGTCTGCAAAGGCCTGTTTTCTCTCCCTTTTTTAGGCGTTAAAATGACGCTAAGTTCTCCACTTCATCATCAACTGTCTCCTCCAAGCGCATTTCATCTATAAGAAATTCAGATGCTCGGGAAATTAAAATTTCAAAGATCTGCTGCAAAAAAAAATCAATGGGGCGAGATCAATGCTCATAGAAATTTCATGAACTTTGAACTGATCTGGGATGATGATGAGAGCTGCCTGGAGTTTCAGGCGGCCAACGGCTCCGGTGCGGACGGACAGCGGCCGGTGCGGCAGAGAGGAGGGCCGCGGTGCGGATGGGTTTCGCTTTCATATTTTGTCCGACAAAAAAATTAATTTTTAGTCTATTTCAGTAACAAGCAAAAATAGAAAAAAAAAATCTGCCTTCCCGACACGACGTGTAATACCCCCACTTCTTAAGAACACCTAATGCTTCGCACGTTAACGCGCCTATGAAATGAAATCGGTTCCCTTTGCAGCCGATTGCAGGTGCAAATTAATATTGTAAAATGAAGATCAATACACAGACAGGGCCAGATCAATACCGGCTAAATTATTGCTGCATTTTCCTCCTCATTCAAGATGAGTTGTGTTTTCCTCTCAAAGTCAATACTTTGCAGCTTTTCTCATTAATTTCTCAATAAATTTGGCAATGAATTTCAATCACAGAACTCAGCAGGCTGAGCCAGGCATTGTGGTGTGCCTGGGAAACACAAAGGCCACGGCAGCCGTGCCTCACTCACCGGGGGTGCTGGCCCCAAGAGCCACCCATCCGCGACCCCAGCCCGGACTCGGGGTGGGAGCAAATGGGAAGACTTCGGGTCACACGTCACCGACGTGGGTGCTGAGCAGCTAACCCCGTGGTGCCCTCCCCAGCGTGACTTGGCTTTCCCAGCGTCCCCGCCGCCGGCAGGGGCAGCTCTGACCGGCCTGGGGTCAGCCTCCCGCTCGCGCAGCCGCTACCCCAGCAGCCCCTCCAACCCACCAGCTAAAGGGTACTTGCTGGAAAGGAGACTTCTAAGGACGGGAAAAGTGCCACACTTGACTTCTCATTGGAAGTCAGGCGCCTCCTCATTGGAGCGGGGAACGTGTCCTGGTATTCACGCCTACAGCCCAAGCCGGCCTGTGCACAGGGACCCGCTTCCATTCACCGGCGCCTGGCAGTGGATGGCGGCATTGTGATGTGACACCAAATGCAGAAAAGGGGACAGCTCCTCTTCCTTGTTCCCAAAATAACACCCGTGCTGACAACGTCTGGATTGCGCTCAAACCATTCTGTTTACATCCCTCAAAGAATGTGCAGGATCCCAGCTTTTGTAGTCGTGTGGGAACAGCACCTACCCAGCCCAGCCCGCGGTGGAAGAAACCCTGGTCCCATGGCCTATCGGCAGCTCTCACTCCTCGGGTGGCTTTCTGTCCCCGGGGACGGGGAGCTGGGAGCCGGGCCCCCGCGGTGGCGGCTCCAGGTGGGGAAGGGGTGCTGTCCTGCGAGCCCCTCCTCCCCCAAGGCTGTTCTGATGCACCTGAGCGCCCTGTGTGCGTGCAAGGCCAGCGGTGAAAGCCTCCTGCACGCGAGGGCTCGCCACGACCCGTCCTCCTGTCCTTAAGAAAGAAAAATCCAGTGTTCTGGTGCTGCTAACCCTCTTAGAGAGGCTTTTTCCAGGAAAGGGTCTTAAAACCCAAAGAGGCAACGTAAGGCTCTGTGGAGAACCGTCCCGGCAATGGATTTGCACACTTTAAAGCAGCGTAAAATGTCCGTGCAGATGGAAGCTGACGAATGACCTGCCGCGGGCTACCCCCTCCCCGGCCTGAGGGGCACCCACGGCTGAAGGACCCCGCCCCAGCTTCCGGCCACCCCGAGGGCCCACGCGCCCGCCCACCCGCTGTGGGCAGTCCTCCTCCCGGGAGGCGGGGCCGTCCCCTGTGTCACCGCGCCTGCTCCACTCCACACGAGTGCACGGAGCTGCTTAGAGACATAGGCCTGTGGGGCTTCCTGAAGAGAAGACCCGCGGGCAAGGATCACACCACTTTGGACTCGAAGAAGCCACCGTGAATGGAACGCTGCACCTGTCCACTCAAAAACTTGTTCCCGAGCGTGTCGCAGCAGCGTCCCCCGTGACGCCCAGCATCGGCGAGCTGAGGTCTCTCCGAACAGAGGAACGGCACTGAGTCACGCAAAGGAATGATGCCCTGAGACGACCCCGCACGTGGCCTCCGACACAGGACGGGGAGGGAAAGACGCGGGTCCCCATGAGATGTCAGGAGCAGGTGTCATGCCTAGCGGGAGGTGGAAGGGGTGCCTGGGAGCCACGGGTGCAGCGGGAGGGCGGGAGGAGCCTGGAGCGAGCACAGAGGCGCGCGCGCTTCCTCCCGGTGTGATCAGAGTGTTGAACCAACAGCGGCAGACGCCCCCGTGAGTGCGCCACAGCCCGCGCACCGGACAGTGTGCGGGGCTCTGTGAACCACAGCAGCACAAACATGTGGATTTTAAACGAAGCAGGCGTTGCGGATGGGGGTTAGAACACGCGCTCCGGCTACCCCACGGAGGGAAACCGCTCCCGCGCTCTGAGCGCGCCGGCCGGACGCAGGCTTCCGCGCCTGCGAGAAGGAGAGAGGCCCATGCCCGAGCGCGGCAGCCGCGGCGCGGGGACGGCGTGGATGGCGCGGGGACGGCGCGGGGCGGAGGGCCGGCCTCCCGCTCGGAGCGGCACGCGGCTTCCCAGCACCACCACCTCTGCTGTCTCCACGCAGACTCTCGACCTCCTGGTTTTCCGGGACGGGAATGTTCTAAGGCAAAGTCTTTAAAGACCTCACGGGGTGAACGTAAATCCCGCACTTCCCCAGCCACGGTCCTCGAATGCGGGATTCTGGGTCTGGGCTCACGCAGGACAGCCCGGTGTCCGCACAAGAGGCCCCGCTGTACTGGGATCCGAGCGCTCTGTGGCCTCACGAGGACTCCCTGCCACCCTGGCCCTGGCCGCCCGGCCCCTCCCCCACAGCGTCTCTGCTGGAGGTCTCCCGCCTGAAAGACCCACCATCCCTCCGCTGTCCCTTCTCTCGTAGAACTCGGCACCTTTCCGGAGTTCTTCTCTACATCCTGTTCATTCCCATGCGCCTCGGAGTCCCTGGGATCGTACACGCGGCTCCGTTTGCCGAGAGCCGCCCGGAGCAGGCGTCAGGCTGCTGGGAAGAAGGCGCAGCTCCTTCCTCTGGTGAGGGCCCCCCTGCCCCGTCACCTCTCAGAGCAGCTGCTTCCCTCCTCCTCTCCAGCGCCTGCGGTGCCGGAGCGAGTATCTGCCGCAGGCGGGTGCTGGGGACCCCTGGACGCTTCCGAACACCGAGCGCAAGGCCCAGATCACGCTGACGGGAAGCTTCAGCGTCACACCCCGGGATGCCATGTTCACCTTCCCCGTCATTCCCGTCGGGGCCACCTTCTGAGGGCAGAGGACAGGAGTGATGCGAGCGGCTGCAGAGTTCTTGGCCGGTGAAGAGCAGGGGTGCGTGGGGACGGGTGGGCGCAGGGCTCAGGCACGACAGGCGTTCACCACCACGGCGCTGGACAAAGCCCACGTGACCTGGGGCTCGGTCGCGGAGGCTGTGACGACAGACCGTTGGTGGGAGCTCCCCACGGCAGGGAGCCGCGCGACGCTCCAGCCCCCACACCTTGCGCACGTGTCCCTTGCCTTCGTGGTGTTTAAATGAGTCACCCCTGAATTGACCCCCATTGTCACTGGTGACAAGCACACGCGGCCGTTTACAGGCTTTAGCGGGGGACACCCGGCGGTCCGATGCCAAGCTCGGGGCGCAGTGTTCGTCTACCACCCCCGTCGTGAAGGTCCTGCTCCCACAGAAGTGCTGGAGCAGCTCCCTTGGCCTGGAGGCTTGCCCGCCAGCCCGGCACCACGGTGCCTGGAAGCTCCCATGGGAGGTTTCCAGACTGGGGACGTGTCCGTTAGGAAAAGCATGAGCTGGTCTCCAACGCCAGCGCTGGAGTGATTTCTGCGGTAAAGCCTCTGGCTGCCACCAGCACCCGGCGCCCAGATTCACAAGAATGGGGAGGACGGTTGCATGTTGCAGGCCACCAGCCCCTCCCCCCACCGGCCACTGTCCATGGGGCTGCGACAGGGAGGGCCAAGGGGTATCCAGCCAAGGGCCTCCTCCTGGGAGAATAAGGGATGACAAGATGGAGAAGGAATGCAGCAGAATCCCCCACATCCAACTGCCTTGGTGCCCTGACCTGGGTCCTCGAGGGTCCTGGATACTCTCAGAGGGGGACAGGGCCCAGCCCCTGGGGCCCACGTGGTCAGGCAGTCGGACCTCCATGTGTGGGACATGTCAGGAAGGCCTGCTTCATGAGGACAGGGAAGGGGGCCATCCGCCTAGAGAAGAGTCACACCACCACCAGGCTGCCCCTGAAAGGAACTTTCTCCAAAGATTTACAGTAATGCTCACCACGGTCAGCAGTGGCCGGCTGTCTCCACGGCACATTCTGTATGTAAAATTTAACACGGTCCATGGTGAGCCTTCCTCGAGCACACGCGCTGTCACACACGCCCTCGGGCCCCTTGTGGAGCCCAGTTATTCCAGTCTCAGCAAGAGCGTCCGCAAACTTCTGTTTTGGTGGGTAGGGGCAGAGCAAACAGCCCGCGTCACTACCAGCTTTCCATTTTGTTGGAAAAACCATTCTACAAAAGGAATTACTCGGTTTGCGTTTTCTACCATGAATTAAAAAGGCCCAACTGATGTGGATGATAATTTTTTAAAAGTACCTTGTCTCGGGCTGAGCTTCTGGGATCCGAGTCTCCACGCCAAACAAGCGTGTATGGACAGGTCTGCAGACCTTGCCCCCGCTGAAGCCGAGGGAGTCCCTGAGCCGCGGTAGCCTCCCTGTCCCCGCGCCCGGCACTCCCTGCCAGCCTCCAGCCCGCCCACCCCCCGCCCCGTGCCCGATGTCCAGCCGCTCCGGCCAGGTAGGAGGAGCCCGTGGCTCCCCGAATGTGGTGAGCCGGAAAGAAAATACAAATTAACAGTAGCGTGTGTTCTGCTGCTTCCTGGGTCACTGCATGACCGAGTCCTTCTCTTGAGCGTGAAAAGGTCGGCACTGCTCCGCGTCCGGCTCCCGCTGACCCGTCTGTTCTGACACCGCCCTTGGTCTTCACCGTTGAACTCGTGGGTTTCCGCCAGCGTGGCTTGTGTGATCTTATTTTACCTCTTATCTCTGCTTTATTCTGCACCCGGGGGGACTGTGGTCACTTTGTTGTGCTTCTACGTGGCGGTCCCTGTGGTCCCCGCCCCGGTGCCCTTCCTGAGCTGTTTCTAGAAGTGTGGCCAGCATCCTTGCTGTCCAGAGCCTCGAATGAAACCACCGCTCGCGGTTCCGTCGGGTCCCATGAGTCCCCTCCCCGGGGACCCCGGGCGGGCGGGGGAGCAGGACCAGGGACCCCGCTGGTGCAGGGGGCCGGGCATACGGAGGGGGCCAGGACTGCCGCCTCCGCCTGTCCACGTCTCGACAATCACTGAGTGAAACCCGGATGACCCTTTTGTCCTTTGGGGAAGATAAATGGCCGTCTCCTCTCTGCGACATTTTGTCGGGTTTGGTGCCTGAGAGTCAATACCTTCACCTTGACACGGAAACTTTGTGATTTATCAGTCAGCCTCCCCTCCCGGGTTAGCGCGGCCCCGGAAAGTGCAGCCAATCGGGGCGCCGGGAGCCGACTTTGGTCACAGCCACTCGGAAAACCACCACAACCCCTCCGATGACAGACAAATGTGTCTTGTTAGCAACTGCCCAAAAGCGCTTGACTTGTACTAATAACAAAAAGGCCATGCTGGTCACCGTGGGTCCAAAGACGGAGCACCCTGTCACCAGCCTGGTTGGGAAATTAGCAAATAATGTTCTTTTCCTTGATAAATGGGTGACAGCTCCCTCTCACCAATCATTTTTAACATTTTGATGCATGCCTATGATCCCACTGGAGAAGCAGAAAAGTTTACTGGCCCTCAATTTTCAGATGATGAATGGAAGTCTCTAAGTGTGCGATTTCTGTATGAGGTATAGTTCATTTTAAGCAATTCTAGTAAATGGGTGTCACTGATTAGGACAAATAGTCTACTTGTGCAATAGCACAAGCGGTGTGTCTCATTCTCCGGGCCTCCTTCGAGACAGGAGAGAAGGGGACAGCCCTGACCCCAGGAGCCCTCCCAGCGCCGCTCCCGCGGAGGGCGCGCGGCCCAGTGTGCACACTCCCCACGCCGACCCGGTGTGCCGGGCACACGAGCCACTGGCAACCCCAGGTCAGGCTGTACCGTGCTGAGGACACTGGGGGGCACTTCCCTTCCCCTGTGGCCCCAAGAGCCCTGCAAACGACCCTGGTGCGCACCCTGTCCCAGGCAACGGGCAACGGTCTGCCGTCTCCCACCAGCAGGTGAACGAACGACGGATGCCACGGTGGGCTGGGTGAGGTCGGGTGAAGCAGCTGTCCCCGCTCTCCAGCTCTGGACAGGTCTGCACACACCCTGAGCTGCACACACAGCCCCACATGCCGCTCCTCACAGAAAGCCAAAGGCCATTCCACCGGGCCGCCACCACCCATGGATCCCCTCCGACCGCTGAGGAGGAACCGTGACACCCACCCAGGGCGCTCACGGAGGGGAACAGACGGGAACCAGCCAAGATGCACAGGACCCCACGGGCCCAGGCAGGCCACTCGACGGGCCAGAAGCCTCCCCAAGCCCCAGGGCCTGTAATTACAGCATTTGTCTCTCCACCAGACCCACATACGTGGTCAAAAATCTGTAACTCCGGTAATCAGGGGCTCACGTGGAAGAGAAAGCAGGAGCACTTAGGGCAGGCACCGTAAAAATAGTACGATCTGTGCGGCGCGATTTGAAACCACTTGGGCTGTGGGTACAGGGAGTCTGTGCGCAGAACGCTGGCCTGGGGGACGGCCAGGGGATGCTGGCTGCGGTCGAAGGCGTTACTGACTGTGCAGCGTGTCACCGTGCCGTTGACAGAACCAGCTCCAAATGCACACAAAAGATCTTTAAGACACTTCAGAGACATGAGTGGCTTTCAAGGGGGTGCCGGGAGGCGGGGTGAACGGGAGAAGCCTGCCAGAGGTGACCGGAGGCCCTCGGCGAGGAGACACTCCCCCTCCCTCCCCGCCAGCTCCAGGACAGCACCTGAGGACGGCACCGTCCCCACTTCGACACGTCGCCCACTTAAGGTACCATCTAACTTAAAAAAGAAAGCACACACACAGAAACACTGTATCAGAAAGAACACAGGCTGTTAGCCATTACTGGCTGAGTAATGACGTCACAAGCCGGAAACTGAACGCATGTCTTCATGCAGAAAACCATCGCTTTCACGTCCCCGTCAAGGAAACGCGGAGCAGACGCACGGAGTCGAGCCGCGGCTGCACACGCCGACTGCCAATGCCTTGGTTAGGAGGGGTTTGGCCGCTGGCAGGCAACATGTTGACTCCCAGTACTTTGTGAGCATTTCTTTAAACGAGCAGAAGAGACCTCTCAGGTGAGGCCAGCCAAGCATTCAGTTGCAGGAGGTCAGCTGGGAGCGCCCCCCACCCCGGCTGCACCCTGGGATCCTGTGGAATGACGCTGGAAGGAGAGCCACCGCCAACCAGCCCCAGCTCTTCGTGGGACAGGAGAGCCTTCTGCTGTGTGGACACTGGGAGAAAGCAGTGATACCCACACTGGTGCGGGGACGCCTCCCACCTGGAAACATGTCTGTTAACTTGTTCTCGTTCTCACAGAATTCCAATTAGAAGCACACAGTTTCCAATTTGTCTTAATCGAGTAACACGGCGATGCCTATATTCTAATTAAAAAATAATTTCTTTCATTGCTCTTAACAGTTTGATGTGTTTCTCCTGGTGAAGTTGTACACGTGAACCTGTCCAGTTTGCCCTTTACCATGAGTTTCTCAGGTAGGACGACTTGCCAGGGCTATTTTAATTATTATCAAACAAGCAAATGATATACTCTTAGACAAATATTAAAACAAGCATTGTGCTCAGTTATTAATTTGCACTATTCACTTTCAAATGCAGCAAATATCTCATTAATTTAATTTTAGGTGCCCACCCGTTTATATCGCATTTTACAGTCTAAAAGGCAATTTACTATTAACTGGCAATTACATACAGAGTGATTGTTAATTCTGCTCCTAAGTGCTAGCCGCTTGAAAATTGTTCTCTCTCTCTAATTTTTGACCTTCTTACAACAGGGGTGAGGCACTCTGGGAATACAAAGGACTAGTATGGAAGAGCCGGACATGTCATTTGTGACTCATTCTTTTAATTCACCGTGCTAATCAAGTGAACTGCCACTGCCTCCCAAGGTAATTGTGCCTTTATAGTAGTTGAAAGCAACGGCAGAAGGGTCTGGATGGATCGGCTCAGCCGACCTCCCCTTCCCAGGGCGGGGGCAGCAGAGAGTGCCCGCACCCACTCTGGGTTGACTAATCGGGTCTGGTTCTGAAAAATCTGGTGTTTCTCAGATCACTGTAAACAGATCATTTAGGCCTTTAGCCTCTGGCGGGCGGGCGGGGCGCCTCCTCTGCGCCCGGGTCCATTATCCCAGGCCTGGCCTCCGCCTGCCCTTGCCCGGGAAGGTTCCCTGCAAGGGTGTCCCGGCAGCCTCCGGGGCTGATGGGAGCCAGATGCCCAGGGGACAGCGCCCTCCCTGAAGGGGCTGCCCGCGCGGGGTCCTGACGTCCAGAAGGGCTGGCTCAGTTTTCAGTGGGGGCAGTGCAATTCCCCGTGATTGCTTCATTGTCCCCGTCAATTTCAGGGCAATGCAAATCAGACAGAAGCTTCCAGGTCAGACAGGTTATGACCCCACCTTTCCTCTGCTCCCTGAGAGTGTACGGGCCCCATATCCCTTACACAGCGTTTGAAATGTATATTCCCGTTAATGATTGGGGTGTGGGGGGAGGCAATAAATTAGCCTCCCGCTAGGAAAGGCTGAGCTCACTGAATGGCTTCATTGAAACGCCCATTTGTGGGAGAACTCTTAACAGAGGAAATCCCCAACGCCTTGGGCAGCAGGGGCCCCAGACCAGTGTCCCCAGAAGCCCAGTCTTGGGGTCCACAGCAGAAACGGAAGACAGCTTCAGGCTGAAGGGCTCAGCAGGCCCTCACCCCAAGCCAGGAGGAGGGGAGCCCCCGGGGTGCTGGCGTCCCGCACAGAGAGCCACCCCAACACCCAACCAGCCCTGACCCCGGCAATGCCAGGCCCTGCTCACGTGAAACCCGCCCTCCCTCACTCAGTCCCTCCTGTGCTTGTTTCCAAAGCTCAGCCCGGCTCCGCAGCCATTAGCAGGCAGGGCTGTCTGTCTGGCCACTTTCAGCCACGCTCACTGTAGTGCCCTAAACCAACCAGGACGCTAGGTCCTGTGGCAGACATGGGAGCCCACACATCACGTGGCTCACGAGCGGATAGCAAATGTCTCCTCCTTGGAAGGACTGGGGACCCCGGTGGCCGTTACCCTGTCACAAAAGGTACCACTCACTGCATGCCCCCCGGGGCAGATGCATCCCTAAGTTCTCCCTGACTCCCACAAAACCCATGGGGGGGGAGGCCAAGGAGTGGGTGGGATGCAGTCGGGTCAGGAGGCCCAGGGTCCAGGTCCTCAGGCCAACACTGGGCAGAGCAGAGGCTCCCAGGGTGCAGCTCACAAGCCAGAGGCCCACGGGGGTGTTGTACCCCCCAACAGGAAGCACTGAGTGGGGTGTGGAGAGGGTGCAAGGGCATGACAACAGCTCACACACAAGGCTGGGCCCACAGCAGGTGCTGGAGGCCCCAGCGAAACAGGATGGGATTCTGGCCGCTCCTCCCAGACACCAGCCCCATACTGCACCAGCCCCACGGGGCTTGCTTGTTGGAATCATATTGGGGCTCACTAGATGCCCATGTTTCAGAACCCCATTATACATGGGACACACTGGGGGCCTCACAAACTAGAAGAGCCGCCCTTCTCAACGTATGGGTTTTGCCAGGAAGCCAAGAGCATCCGGACTGCAGGACAGGCCCAGGGACGGCCACCCAGAGCTCTATCGCTAGGGGACTTCCCTTGGTTCCTGCACAGTTCTGGGCTCCTGGGAGCATGTACTGGTCCCACAGGAGAAAGTGGACCACAGTATGGGCACCCCTCCCCCACCTTGACCACTTGGCAGGGTGCAGGGTTTTGGGACGACAGAGGAGGAAACTGCCCCCACCGAGGACCCCAGGTGCCACTGGCAGGCAGGCTGCTGTGGGTCTGGCTGCCTCTAGGGACAACAGCCATGGCTCTCCAAGAGGACCCGCATCCAGCCACCCCCAGAGCTGACGCTGGGCCTGCGGGAAGTGGTGTGGAGGAGTTTACATTTTGCCATTTTCTATCCATTCAACACTTCCTACAAGGGGCAGTGGGTAACCCCCCCTCCCTCCTCAAACTCTTAAGTGGAAAGCGCGGCTGCAGCCCCACAGCCCCCTGTCTGATGGACAGAGAGGCCCGCATCCCTGCGGGAGGCCAGACCCACTCCAGGACCTCCTGTAGTCGCTGGCGACAGCGTGCAACCCGAGCCCAGGCTCCGGGCATGGACATCCCCCTCCTGCCCCTCTCACCACGCAAACACATTGAGGCCACAACAGGAAAGAACAAGCGCCCGTCCCCACCCCCGACGTGGGGTGTAGCAGGGCCTGTCCATCCGTACGAACGCTTCTCCAGAGCTTTCGCAGCTGGCTCAGACTAGAGACCCAAATGCAAAGACGCTTTGAGTTTATCAATGGCGTTTCCCAACAGCCACCTGGGACGGATCATGTTAACTGAGTGTCCACGTGGGCAGAGCACCATGTAGGACCCCCTGGGATAACAAACATGCCATTTAAGAGGTGACCCTTTTTGGTGACTCAAGTTTGAGGCCCTCGCAGAGAATGGGTCCTCTCTTAGAAACAGCAGAGGGCCTGGACAGACACCTGGCTTCACCAGTGGCCCATCCATGATAGCACGTGTGGCCTCGGGCACGTGCCTGGTGTGTCATCTCTGAGTCCCTGCGTGTGCAAGTGAGCGGCGGCACCGTGGGCAGCCACGCGGCGAGAGCACGGGCCAGGCACATGGGCAGCTGCCCAGGGGAGGCTGGGGCTGACTTGCTGACAAGCCGGCCGCCTCACTCCGAGGCCCTAAGGCAGAGGGCCACAGGTGCAGGGACAGGCCCTGGAGCTCACGGCCTGTGGGGGCTGCACCTGTCCTCAGCAGCACCAGCTCAGGCGAGAATGTGGAAACCCTGCACCCCACTGACCCAACCCTCGGGCCAAGGGGGCTTGGCCTGTCTGCATGGGAACCCCACCTGTGCAGACTGCACTGGAAGGAGGCACCCCCTCCCCCAACCTGGCCACCGAAGTCAGAAGCATGAACTCACCAGTGTAGACAAACCGCCCAGGAGCACCTTTACAGAACTGCTTGGACTTGTAGGACAGGGTGACTTCAACGACTCCAGGAATGTGCCGTGGCGGGGTCTGCACCCGGATGGCGTGGGGAGTGATGAGCTACAAAAACCACACGTGAACAGGCTTTCAGCGGCGCTGGCCAGGGAGGGCAGGCACTTGTTGGGGGGATACAATTACCAAAATGAGCACAAATTGGACCATCAGCCCGGAATGCTCCCTCTTAGCTGTCACCCAGAGACCGGGCCGAAAGTGTTCTTTAAGAAAAGTATCTGCAAACCATCCCGGGTTTTACTTTGCAGGAAAGGCCACAGGGCATCATTCATATGAAAATTGCCACCATATGTCTCCTTAAACCTGCTTCTAGTAATTCTAGCACTAATTGTCCCAGCGCACGGGGGACCTCCTATGGCAGATCTGAGACCCCAGGGTCGGGGTGGGGGGGTGGGGCTCCATGCCCACCCACCAGAGAAGCCCCGGCCACCGGAGAGCTCTCAAGTTCCGGGGGCGTGCGCGACAGGGTGCCCGGTGTCCACGCACCACGCCCTGCCACAGACTGCTGGCCAAACGGCTCGTGGGACAGCTCTGGCCGGACGCAGCCCGGGTGCACAGGCTTACCTCGCTCCACACCAACATGGTTCCGAACACGACTTGCAGGCCGTCAAAGAAGTTGTCTCCGATGATGATCACGGTGGCTCCTCCCGTGGTCCAGCCTTCACTGGGGCTGATGGCCTTGATGCACGGAGTGGCTGCTCGCACAAGACAGAGAATGCACCCCTTAGAGCCCCGGGCCCGGCTCCAACCACTCCGCCCGCCAAGGGTCGTGCCGGCGCAGCAGGACGAGAGGAGGCCCGCTGCTCCGGGCGGCACGCAAAGGGCAATCGTACATCAGCATGTTGATGTGTTTAAAGCAAACTATTAAATGTTTTATAAAGCAAAGGCCAAGCCACAGAAT
>NW_022631073.1:2757863-2762863 GCF_010015895.1 Lontra canadensis | reverse complement strand
AGGACCCCGGGGGTGGGCTGGGGCGGGGGGGGGGGGGGGTAGTGTGCAGACCTGGGAGGGGCCCCTGGTGAGGGCAGTGCGGCGTGAATCAACATAAAGGTGGTGCAAAGGAAAAGAAGCATTGCAAATAAAAAAGACATGTAACATGTGTGCCTACCATTTTCCAGATAAGAAGGGGCCGTACCTTCTGACGGGTCTAGGCGGCGGGCCCGCCGCCCGTGTTTGGAATTGTTGTGCACAAACATGTTGTCGGACACGGCCAGCACGTGGCCGTCCACGTTGACTGTTGTCGACACAACAACCTGTGAAGACGAAGCGGATGTGAAATGCGTGGGCAAAGCGAAGAGACGGGAGCCTCCGCCAGCCCCGTGGCGCGCACCAAGCTCCGGGCCACGGGCACTGGGCCCCGCGCACCGAGCTCAGAGCTGTGGGCACTGGGCCGCACGTACGGAGCTCCGAGCTGCGCGCACCGGGCCCCCCCTGCTCCCGGTCGTCCTCCCTGGCCGTCAGCACCTGCACCTTTTTTCGCTCGTGGGGGTGGGCAGGCTGTTTTGCTTTGTTTTGACTCGAGATTGCTTCTCTTCGAAACCCGCTACACTAATTACAGTTTAATCTCCTATTATGCTAACAAGTGAATTCAATTCAGAGAAATATTCTTCTAGCCATTAGCTTCAGAAACACCCCTCTAGCCGCTCATTTGAAAGCTGCTTTGATTGATCTGTTCACATATTGATTAGATCGTTTATCTAATTAAAATTAGTTCACTTGAGACTGTCCTGTCTTGAAGAGTTGTGAGGACTCCGAGTTGCCAAAAACAGGCTTCTTAAATCAGAAGCACTCGAGCTACCCCAGCCCATCATCCGTGGTCCCCAGGTAGATTTGACAATTACATCTAATGTCTGGTAACAAACCTTCTTGCATCTGAAAAGACCAAGCTGAATATTAGTGACAGCATTTTTAACCCAAAGCAAGACTCCTTTCTCAAGTTCACTGCGGAGGCTGGCAAGGACCTTGGTACCGACAGGAGGGCCCCTTCCACTGGACAACCTTGCCGACCCCGGGCGCCTTCCCAAGCAGCCCAGAAATGGCGCCCCTTAATGGACTCAGGAAATGGGAATCACTACCCATCCTTAAGATGTTTCTTAAACGGGGGGCTGCGTGGCTATTGTTTTCAGAAGAGCTGATGAGAGTAGCGAAGACACAAGCCCTGGTTCCGTCTGAGTCAAACAGTAGGCCTGGGGTGGCTGAAGCCGGCCTTGGGAGTGCGGGAGCCTGGCCTTGGCCACATGTGGGCAGTGGTGAGGGCCAGCAGCACCTTGAGAAGCACAGCCCCACAGAGAAACGTGCCGCTGGACAGGAGGGCGGAGCTGGAAAGGCGCCCAGTCCGCGTCTGGTCTCCCCGCCCGGTCTGCACATGTCCAAACACACATGGAAAAGGACTACTGAAAGCCGAAGCTACCGTGGACCGTGGTTAACAGATCACGGTTCATGCCACGGAGCCGACGTAGGATAGCAACACTGGGGCAACTGGGAGGGAGGCTGCACCCAGGGGGTGCGTGGGGACGTTCAGAACCTTCCATGGGTTCCTCCCGAAAGCATAAAACTGCTCTTTAAGAAACCAGTCTGTTAGAGGAACGCCAGGTGTCTCAGTCGGTTAGGCGTCCGACTCTCGGTTTCAGCCAGGGTCAAGATCTCGGGGCTGTGGGATGGAGCCCGCATCGGGCTCTGTGCTCACCAGCGATTCTGCCCGAGAGTCCCTCTCCCTCTGCCCCTTCCCCCACCCCCCAAAAAAACTATTAGAAAAATAATAAATAAAACTGATCAAACAAAATAAATTGCATTTTCAAGGGTAAAGAAAAGGTCAAAGCTGCTATGTAAATATATGTATGTATATGTGCATGTATATACATGTGTCAACATATGTGTAATTGACTTTTTCATAAAAAATCTCAGGCCCCACAGGAAGATTGTGAAGCAGGGGCCATACCCACCACACCCCAAAACTCCTCCCAGGGTCAGCCTCCTTGACGCTTCTTTCCCAGGTGGACCTCGCCAAGACTGCTGCAGTCTCACAGCGCTGGGCCCTCTGAGCCTCAAAACACGGTAGGTACGGCCTTCATCGTCCCCATGTCCAGTCTCAGACCTGACAGTCTCCTCTTGTCGACGGCCACCCACCGACAGGGCGGGCACATACAGCGGCCTGGCCGCCTCTGCCCCCAGGACGTGGGGCTCAGGGGGGACAGGCACCGTCACCTGAGCGAGAGGCACGGCCACGGAATGAACGCTGAGCCAGACTTGACCTTCTCCAAGTTCTTAGGCCACGATACGTAAAAGAAGCAAGAAAGGTAAAAATAAAATTAAAAAAAAAAAAAAAAAAGGACACTGCCTTTGCTCTGTCCTCTCTATCTAGGTCAGTCACTGAGGGAAAAATGAGTGGCTCAGCAGGGAAAGCAGACAAGCTGCGTTGAGTTTCTTGGCCTGGGTCGGGCCTGCCGTGCACCTGCAGGAAGGTGCTGATTGGGGAAGCCTGCTGCAAATATTGTGGAGGCCCAGACAAGCTCTTAGGTCCTGCACAACCTTCTGAGAGGCGGGATGCCAGGCCAAGGAGAGCAGAGCAGGTCCTTCCTTCTAGTAACTGTGGGCCCACGTGCGACTGATGGCGTGTGGGCCGATGGCAAGACAATGTGCGCCTTCTGCTCTGCTCCAGTGGGCAGAGGCCACCACGAAGCCTGGCACCAGAAAGTGGAGGCAGCCCAGCTGTTTACAAGAGACACTGTCCCCACCTGCAGACCATGACTGTGGACCAGCCCACAGACCCTTCTCTGATTGGCTGGCTGGCTGTGAAGACAAATGTCACATGTCCTAAAGGACTAGAAGGGAAGTTAAATTGCTAAAGATGACCTTGAGCGGTCTGAGGGAACTCATCCGACCCAGCATTCGTTCCCACTAGCCCCCGCCTTCTCCTCTGGCTGGTAGGGACGAGCAGCAGTTCTGCATCTCAGCCCAGAATAGTTTTACAATTAAAATCAGCAAAATAATGCACTGTGCGTGGAGTACCTCTCAGCCTGAAGTAACTCCTGAGGGTTCGCAAAGATTTGCACTCACTGATAACCCCCCAGCTCTCTACCTTCTCGCCTTGATCTGAAATCCTCTGAAGCAGCCCAGAAAAGGAGTCAGCCTGCAGCCAGCAACATGGCTCTAGCAATTAGGCATGGGCGTAAGGACGCAGAACACATCAACCCTGAGGAAAAGGAAGCTGAGCTGAGGGAACATTCCGGACTTTGGAGAGGCCGCATCAAACAGGTGCAGCTCCCTTCATGAGGAGGGCCCAAGGTCTCGTGCTCACCCAACAGGCTGCACTAGGGCTCTGCCCCACGGAGAATCCACCCGTCAATTCCTGAAAGAAGACCCCTGGGCAGGGGCCCCAAGCTCTCATCAGCTGTACATGGCTACGTACAGCTGAGGAACCGGGCTAGGCTGTGGACCAACATATCGGAAGAGACTCTAAAACAGTCATTCTGAAACACACCTACGAGGTTCACCGTGGCCGAGCTCCGGCGGAGCCCAACTTCACCTGCGGCTCTGACAACTCGGACTTCCAGGTACCTGGCCGCCCAACACGGGGACGGGACGTGGCGTGACCGCCTGCCGCACCTTAGAAGCCAGGGTCACGCTGTCAGAGCCAACTCCGCTGCGCACAGACTCGATGAGTCTGGCATACGGAAGAGGCCAAATCATTCTTAAAGCAAAGCGATTTAAATGTTCTATCCGACGAGCCAGTCCTGGTTTGCTCCCAAGCCCATGGAGAACTAAAGACCGTTTTCTGCACAATCACATCAGAGTTCAAACTGCACGGCCAAGCCCGGACGGGGGCCCGCGCGCCCGGGGAGCTGTGTACCTGGAATCTTCGCATGTCCCGGGGGTTGCCTGCATTCTTCAGACAGTTCTGATTGCACTTGAGGAAAAACTTTAGAAAGAATCTATAAAAATACAAAAAACGGATATGTGTTAGGGTCATGAGACAAACGCACAAACTTTAGGAAGAAAGCTGTTGGCGCGGGGAGCGGTGGAGGCTCCCTGCCGCCCCGTGCTCGCCACCCGACGGGGGCAGGACTGGGAGCCGCCGCCGGCCCCTGGGTCCGAGGGCCAGCACAGAAGATGTCCACAGACTTACATCTGTCCTGACATTACGGTCTCCACGTTTTATGACAACAGTTGCAACTTAGACTGGCCGTTCCTTGGCTGGCCCTTTGCGCAGTGACCCATTGGGGACTGTCAGCCCAGACAGGGATGCCCACTTTGGCAAATAAAGACACGGGATACCGAGTTACCTCTGAGCTCCAGGTAGATGACAAATACCATTTTGGGACAGGTACGTCCCAAAGCATCCCTAGCATAAAAAAACTGTCATTTACCCTTAAATCCCGTGTAACGGCACGTGCTCAGCTTGATCTGGCAGCTGAGCCCAGAGGACACCACTGCCCAGGTAAATAGCCCTTCCCAGACTAATGTTTTAAAAGTTACCGGGAGTGCAACTCTTAAGAAAAGGGAGGGCTGGGGCTGTGCTTTAAGGGCCAGAGTGACATCTGTGAAGGGTCTACACGTGTTTTTGAGAAAAAAGGTAATGACTCAGAGGCAACAAAGCTGTGGCTCAGGCGGAGAGGCTTGGGCTCAGGGGCCCGAGCACTTCTACTTCCTGCCAAGCTCTGCTCTTGTGTTTTGAAGCATGAAGATTCAGGGATCCTGACAGTGTGTTGAGATGCTGTGACAAAAACCTCATCACACTGTCCCCTCCGTGCCCGCGTGCTCACTGACAAGGACAGAAGGGCTCTGGCTCATGACCAGAGCGCGTGGGCGCTGGGCAGCCTGGCTGGAGGGCCAGGACAGGGGACGCAGGGGTCTCGTCCCTGCACCCCTCTGCCTTGTCCAAGGCCTCGGCCACCGTGGGCCGTGCCAGGGGGCAGGGGTCTCTGGGCCGACACGCGTGCCCTCTCCCGCCG
>NW_022631073.1:2747863-2752863 GCF_010015895.1 Lontra canadensis | reverse complement strand
CCCTGCCCCACACGCGCGGCGTCCTGCATGTAAATACAGGTGGACGAGGATTTGAAAACATCCACGGCTTGACTCGTGGTTCAACAATTACTGGCCTTTGTCTCGAGGCTCCTGCCCCACTGTGGCAGAGCCTGTCTCCAGTGGACTAGAGCTATTTTACTTCCCTTCGCTGTAGTAACCACACCGCATTAACAATATTTGTACTACAATCACCAAGGGACCCACTTCCCAGATTCTATCACTTCTTTATCTCCTGACAAATACCTCACTATCGAACATTATTAGGTTTAGAAAATTAACCCTTCACGGTCCAGAGCTACACTCGGCCCCACCGTCCCTCCAAAGAGTCTTATCGCTAAATTTCTGCTATAATGGTTTTTCTTTTCATCACATTTTCACCAGTGGCTGTCAGGAGGCACTTATAGATACCATGATCTTGTACTTCTGCAATGATTCTCATTAAAATGATGCCACGGAGATCTGATGGGATTTAATAGCTTTTCTGGCCGGTTCAATATCCGCTTCCATAACAGACACTTCCAAGCCCTCCTTTTGGAGAAATTTGTATGACTTGCGTTAAACTTTTCCGGGTGGTTTTAATGTGTTCAGATAAGTAAAACCCAGGTAGGCACTCTGAACGCAAGCGCATCCTGGCGTCCTGGGCTTCTGTCAGCTCCCGGCCCGCCTCGCTGTCAGGACTCGAGTTAGTATTTTCTGTACTGGCGCCTGATACCTCATGATAGTTTTGATAAGGTTATCTGTTTAAAAGGAGTCAACTGCACAACACAGAAGACACGTGAAGTGTACTATATTTGCGCCCGGGCTCTTGTTTCAAGTGCGTATCTTCCTTTTCCTCTTTACCTATTTCTCTATTTCTAATGGGCGACGCAGCATTGACATTATTTCCTCACCAGATCATTCGCCCTGTCAATCAGTCTGTATTTTGTCTTTCGCTGTGGGCTCATTAAAACAGCTTCCTCACTCCCTCTGGACACTGCTCTATTTGCCAGCTCTGATCACGAAACTCCTTATTTAAGAAAAATGCCAGCATCACTTGGCTCCCGTCAGATGCACCCCTGACTTCCTGCCAGCTCCAGGGGAGACGTCTCCCAGAGACTTTGTGTGCAGAGATGAAATGCCGATGCCGGCCCCAACTTAGGGCTTCGAACCCCTCCCACCACGTGGGCGCCGGTGCATTTTTCGGGATCTGAAGAGAACAGGGAAGCTCTTCTTGCCTTGCTGACTTCGGAGGGTGATAGAGATTGTTCGCAAAACAAACACGCATTTTTTGTTGTTGTTTTCAGCCCTCCCCCGGCCCCCCCCAGCTCCAAGTAGGAAAGATGTTGTTAGATGTTGTTCATCTCCTGCTCAGATGCGGACCCCCCAATCCATGCCAGCTTGCTTAATTAAGAACGATCATCTTTGTGGGCTGAATTATTAATAAAAAAAATCACATTTTAAATCAAGCCCATGCACGCACACAGGACACCAGTGTCGAACCTGCCTATGCCAGCCTCTCTCGCCTTTTAGGTCCTGATTAAAAACTTATTAAAACATTATAAATGATTAATGGGAGCACAGCTCTGAGTGGCAATTATTAGTTTTAATGCAGGTAATGCAGCTTAATGAGGGGGCACATGTGTGCAAAGCTTTAACTTCATTACCCCTGCGTGTCAACAAATACAAGAGAAATGTGTGTCCAGGTCATCCATTACTCAGAACAGCACCGAGCCTTCCCTCTTCCCGTCCCTTTGTTGATGAGCCAGGAGCCATAAATTAATCCCGGTCTGGGGCGCAGGGAAGGGCCGAGGTGTTGAAACCTCGGGAAGCCCACTCAGCCCCCCACGCCGCCACACAGGTCTGCGTGTGAGTATTCCACGGATGATCTTTTCCAGGGCCTTCGGCACACGGGGAGTTTTTCCCTGGGGTTGTTGCCTGCTGTCACCGTCTGTGCGGAAAGGAAAGCTCCCAACCATTAGGGCCGATGGCGTTTCTTTCTAGTTTCCGAAGGTTCAAGGAGGAGTTTTGCTCCAGCCTTCCGGCCCCTAATTCGTGTTAGCACAGCGTTCCTAAACACTGGGACATGATGATGCCACATCCCTTGTTCGGAGCGCTTGCGTCCCCAGAGCACTGGGGTTGGGGGGGTGGGTGGCGAGGAGAGACCGTGCCCGGGGGCCCCGCTGCAAGGCCGGGCTGCAGGGGTGCACCGACACGCCAGGCGGCACCTAGCAGCGGGCCGAGCCCAGGGCCAGGAGCCAACAGGCGGGGGACAGGGGCATCGGGGAGGCCGGGAGTGGGGTACTCGGGACGCCGCCTCACCTGCCCGGAGCCCACGGCTGGGGCCGTGCCCACCCACCTTCTCGCGTCACTTTTCATTCTGTTTTTGTGACACGCAGCCAGATCCGGGCTGATCTCCTCTATCTGTGTGAAGAGTATCCAGCACTATTTGCATCATTTTATCGCTAATGTATAATATATGGCTCTAAAGTGAGCCCAAGTACTGTCTTGTTACCGAGCATAAAAAAGTAAGGGCAATAAAGACACATTAGTCCTCTCAAGCACAGCGGCTATAATGCAGGCAGGAAAGGTTGCTGCTTTGAGCTGAGAGGCAACCTTTCTGCCTGACTAAGACAATGGAAGAGTAAAGAAAATGTCAAATCAAGAAAAGCTGGATTTAGAGATGAGGCAGCCAGAATGACGTGGGTGCCATATTTTGTGGAACTATAATGCTGTTGGCAGCAAAGATCCGTGTTTCTGATTCATCTAGTGCCGCATGGCAAAGCTTTGTCAGTCTGTGCAAGGTATAAATAATTCAGGGTGAGAGATGGCAATTACAGGGCCCTGCACAACCAAAATGAATATTTTATGAGGACTAAAACTGCTCTGGAATGAATCATACACACGGAGTCGCACACACATGGCGAGTGGGCGCACACGCCAGCCCCAAGAAGAGCGTGGCCCGGCCCTGCCTCCTCCCCGAGCCTCGGCCAGGAGCCTGGCGGCCCGGAGGAAGCAAGCGCGGTGTCCGCGGGCCGCACGGCCCGGCCCCCACAACGGCAGGCGCCTGCGCCCCACACCCCGCGCCCAGCACGGAGGCCCGAAGACTGCGTCCCCCCAACCTCGGCCTGTGGACCCTGCGACTTGGGTCTTTAAGGACGAGTTCTGATTAGCTCCGTGGCTTTCTATGGTATCGACGCCAGGGACCTTCTTCCGGCGAGGAGGTGATCCGGCCACACGCACGAGGAGGAAGGACAGTTGCGTTGTCCTCCAGGAAAGCGAGGGACCCGAAGGAGGGGGTGCGCATGAGCCTCCGCGGGCGTCCCACCCGCACGCCCCAGCCGGCATTTGCGTTCTCCTCCGGCTCCTCCTCGGTCTTCCGGATCGAACCTTGTAGGGTGTGCATTGCCGGACGGTGGGGCCCAGCGCAGCTTTGCATGCCTTGAGCCCAAATTCACACATAAAAGTTGCTTTCCTCACTTTGAAAAGCGGTCCCCTCCTAATGGGGGTAGGATTATGCCAAAAGAGATTTTTAAAGACTGAAAGGATGGTTTCATCTGTTACATTTCCTCCAAAATCCTCCTGGTGCACAGCTAGAACAAATAACAACATTGTTCACGAGGCCGAGGCGGCCAGTCCCACCAGTGAATGGCCATTGTGTTTGTCCAGCTACTGATACCTGGTCCTTTGTGGGGGGAAGAAGGCCAGGGGCTGTGACACCAGCACAGCACAAGCGTCCCTCTGTGCAGACACCCCGAGCGGGTCCCCACCACGGTGGGAACAGAACACCAGATCCCTGAGAGGTGGCTTTCTTTAAATCCAACTCCAATGCATTGTTTATGAAAACAAGGCTATTAGGTATATTAATAATTTGATAAATAGGGATTTTCCCTTAATTATTCATGAAGAACATTTGGCAACAGTAAAATTATATTCGCAGAACAGGTTTATAAACCAGCTAATTATAAATTAAGTATGCAAGAGAAAATTGCTAACCTTGAAATTAAAATATTTTATGATTCTGCAATTACGAAAAAGGTAGAGAATTATCCAAACCCCAGTGTGAGCAGGGGCCCCACCGACAGCACAGCACGGGCCAGGGGAGTGACAGCAGAGCGGATGGGCCCGGAAAAGTGGCCCCCACCCCTGCCATGGAATCATGAGTGACAGTGACTTCGTGGACACCGGGCAGCTCTGCTTGTCCTGCTCAAGTGGAACTTCGCAAGGGGACATCCTCACAAAATCGGCGTCTGCTGCACAGCGCTGGTGAACACCCCTAGAAAGCCTATGTCTGCTGAAGGACACTGCACGCCACCTCTGCTGTTGTCAAGCCCTGGCATGTGGGCAGCCCAGCATGTTGCCATTGCTGCGCTCAGGGTCCACGAGGAGGCCCCTGAAAGTTCCTCTGCCCCCTCCTCACTTTGCTGCGCACCCCCCCCCCCGCTGCGGTGGGGGTCCACAGCAAGCCTGGGGTCCTGAGGGACCACACCGTTGCCAGAGGCAGAGATGCGCAGTGCCACTTGTCCCCACTAGAGGGCCTCTCGCCGCAGCATCCATGGGGCGCACTGGGACGCCCTTGTGCAATCAGGACACAGCTCCCCGCCTGCCAGCCAGCTTGGGACAGACCCTTCCTCCCAGCTGGGTGGTCCTGCCTTCCTCCCTGGCTCTTCTGCCAGCCGACTTCCTTGTCGAGGAGCTCCGTCCACACACCGCCACCCACGACCTCGGCAGCCCCCAAGAGCTAAAGGGCCAGCAAGGCCCGTGAGTGAGTTTCAGGAACCCTTGCCTTCCTGGTGTGATTCACAAGGACACACACAGGCCTGTCGCTCACGCCGCAGCAGCTCGAGATCCTCAGCCTTCATTCAGGTCGATGCTAAGGGAGCTCAGGAAAGCAGCCAGGATGAATTCATGGAAGAATATCGTGTTTAAACAAAAAAAAAAAAAGGAGGCCGCGGTCCCTAACTTCTTTTCCCGTGGCTACATGGCAGGTGCCACAAATGCAA
>NW_022631073.1:2700363-2740363 GCF_010015895.1 Lontra canadensis | reverse complement strand
TGCATGGGAACTTCCTGGAAAACCATGGAAGGACTCTAACGCACACTTCTGTGCAAGAGGCAAAGCCCAAAAATACTCTTCGGGGCACCCGCCGTCTCTGTTTTCTGCCCCATGGTGCCTTCTTGAGAGCCCTGACTGACAGCTGACATTCTCCTATTTATTATCAAGAAGTACAAGTTTTGATGTTATCAGAGTGGAAAAACAGCCCAAATGTCAAAGTCTGAATATTTTCCCCAGTTTCTTTAAATGACATCTTACTTTTCTGCGCTCATTGTGATGGGGCCACTCACAGCTACGCAAGCGCTCGGGCGGCCAAGGGCAGATATCATTGAACTTTGTTGGGGTTTTGTTCAGGCATCCTCCAAACGCTGCAATTTCTGCCCTTTTCCTGGCGAGGAATTTCAAATAATTCTGTTATAAATGACTAAATCTGGGGCTGCTTAACAGAAGAGAGCCCAAGCTGACCCGTCGCTGTATTAAATTTTCATATGAAAAGAGGACTTTTACACACACAGCCAAAAGGGCAGAGCTCAGCGCTCCTGTTGGGCTCCCAGAGACAAGCATTTTCTAGCTCTGCATGCATAAAATGAGCTACAGTAGGTGTCAGTAATTAAACGATCATGTTTCAAAGTCTTGACAACAGCACAGAAGCAAGAGAACAAGACGATAATTTCATTAGTGTGAGGAGCTAAGCCATAATTAGGTGCCTTTCACAGAGTCAAAGTCACGGACAAAAGGTACAGATCCTGCCCCAGCCGGGTCTGCGGCACGGGAATGAAACCTAATCCGGGGTCCCCGGGTTTACGGGGTTCACCCATGGGCAGGAGGCGGCCAGCAGAGTCTGGCCTGAAACAATCAGGCTTTCTTTGGGGAGGCTGAGAAAGGAAACGATATAGAAATGACCTGAGAGAGTCGGTAACAATAGGACGGTGATGGGCTATTGTTAGAGGGAGTCTGAATTCCTGCCCTTGTCCAGGGGGTGCTGGGAGGGAGGCCTGGGGGATGCCCCCCACAAAGGGACAGGGTTCCAGAGCACCAGAGCTCCCGGGGGCTCCCCACCCCACCCCACCCCCCCAACCCCCGGCCCCAGTGAGTCGTTAAGGACGTTGCAAACCGACTCTGGGAAAGTAGCATTTATTTAAAACTAAACTGTTGGGGTGGGCTCTCCGTCGAGTCATTAATGTGCAGTTTGACGTTTCTGTCAGTTTATTCATCTCTGTCTTTCCTTGCTGAGGTATTTGCATATTTAATTGATCAATATGGTCCCTGTTCCTCTCGCACATCTGCCAAGCTGGTCCCAGCCTCTTACACTCCTCATTTCTCAAACTGACAGCTCGCTGCCCGCCGCCTCCTCCCAGCGCCCAGGAGCCGGGGCACCTCCACGCCAGCCGCCGGGCCGCGGCCACGCCGGCACGCCCGCTCGCTCCCCGCCCGCAGATCACGGATGGCCCCGAGTGAGCGGGGAGCATTTTCGGCGTCTGATCTGCAGAAAGTTGCTCAGACAGGTCTTCCACACGGCTCCGCGTCAGAGCGCCGGGAGCAACACGTGCTCGCTGCCTCCCGCTCAGCATCTGTCCCTGTCGAGCTCCTGCCTCCTCGCAGCCTTGAATTGGGGCTTCTTATCAGCAGTGTGTCAGAAATCCGCGCCGCCTTCTCCTCCTTGTTTAATCTTTTATTAAGAGCTACATTGCGAGCTTCTGATAGCGGATGTCCTCCGCTTCATCATTCATAAATCGGAGTCGACATCAGTAAGGTGGGGACGCGGCGCGATCGGCTGCCAATGAAAACGTCTTAAATTTTCTCAACCATCCTCTGGCATTTCTTGATGCCAACAGAGTGCCACAAAGCCCCATTATGTGTGTCGGATGGCTAAGAACATAAGGAAAGTGCTGTCCTCACGTCCCCGGCCTCGCAATGGACTCTGCGGCGGGAGGATGGGGCCCGGGCCTTCCCCCAAACCGCGCCCCCAGCCCCCAGCACAGTCAGGTCACTTCAAGCAGGTGAACAGAACCGCCAAGCGTTCGGTTAAAACATAAATAAATAAAACCCTCCCGGCGTGCCTTGCGGAGGCAGGGGTGGCTCGCGAGGGAGACCCCAAAGCGCAGACACGGGGTCCCCGTCCTCCAGGCCAGCCAGACCACAGCCGCAGGCAGGAGCAAGGAGGGGAGTCAGACCTGCTGGTCCTCCGGGCTCCCAGGGCGGCGGGAACGCACCTGCTGGACGGTGGGGGCGGGGGGCATCGGCACCGCGCGGAAAAACGTTTAAGGCAGGGATGGGGGAGAAGTTCCTACAAGGAATCTGGTCCTCTGTTCGCACGTTCTTTCCTTCAGTGATTGCCATGTTATTTCTCTCCTCTTTTGATTGATGTTTTAGTCTGAGCTGTCATTAGTTAAATTAATTTTCTCTCAAAGACAGTGGAATAAGGTCCACAAAGGCAAATCTTAGGAGACTGTAAAAGTAGACCATAATTTGGAGGAAATTCAGATGTGTTCCCTGTTCTTGTCGCCACTGCAGAGAAACACTTTAATTTGATATGAATTCCTCAAGAGAAACTTTAAATTAACTTAGAGTTAGCTGTGTTTGAGGGATAGCAATTCAAAGCAACAAAATAAAGTACTATTTGCTGACTCCGGTGTTTCCGTGTTCGTGCTTCTCTATGTTCCTTTTTATTTTCTGTTCAAGCTAAATGAATGCCAATATTCACCTTGAAAGAGTCACCATAAAGTAACTCCCTTGGGATATAAAAATATACTTCTCTCATCTTCCATCCAAACAGCGTCAGATGAAGTTAAAAGGCCTGGTAAATGTGCTAAAATCTGCTTCGGTGAATTACTTTTTTCCAGGATAACTGAGCAGCCATCACCTGAGCTGTCAGGAAGCAGACAGAAATGCAGGCTCTTTTAGAACCTAAGAGGGGGGCACCGATGTTGAGGGGTGGGACGTGGGGGGACAGCTGGGGAGAGGCATGGTCGATGGTTGGGATGGGGCTGGGGGAGACAAAGACACAAATGCACACGTGGACACTGCAACAGTCAGAACCGGAAAGGACCTTGAAGACATCTGGTGCAGCCCCCAGGGAGATGAAAGCTTCGCCAGGCTGGGACCCCCACCTCATCACAGAGGGCTTCTAGTTCTTATCACTTCCAAGAAGTTCCAGACACGTCTGTTTGTTTCGCAAAGAGACACCCAGGTCGGCCATCCTATGTCTGCACTTTGCGCCTGTGAGCCCGCAGAGGGTGTGTGCTGTGTGGATGGCTCCAAGTTTCCCTGTTCACGATGGCCACGCTTATCCATTTCCTTGATTCACGTGATTTGCTCCCATGGTCCACAGGATGGCCACCTCCGAGGGGGACTGAGGCCATACCTGTGACCACCTCTGATCAGGATGATGGAGCCCAGCGAGGTCCTAATGCAAACCTAGAGGTTTGGGGAGGTACGGGCGTCACGCACCAACCCAACAGACACGAGGACCAAGTTCAAGGACCAGGTAGCCAACGAGGCCGTGCATGACCCCACACCCACGTGGGCCAAGTTCAAGGGCAAGATCTGTGCCTCATTCTTGCAGCTAGGAAGCCTCTTTGTGGTACACCCTCCAGTAAGAACCATTCTGAAATGTAGGATGCTCTTGACATCTAAGTAAGTGGGTCCTTCCAGGTCATACAGTCAAGTACATTTGGAGTGTCTCCTCCAAGTGGCTGTGGCCCTCTTTGCTGGGAACGAGCCAGAGGCTGCTAACGCACAGCTGTCATTTTCACATGACTTACCGCCACCCCTGCAATGTCATAATTATGACGCCTAAACTTACCCTGTTTATTTGCAGGCTAGAGGAATGCATGATTGTTTATTTTTATTACAAATATTGATGGTAACTCACAGGCATTTACTTCATTGCCATTTCAAGTGAAATTGCCCATCATAAAGTATCTCTAGAATTCTTATCCTGATTAGCTTCCTGAGCTGGTCCGGGGTGCGAGCCTCCCATTTGTCTTAATTTTATTTTGCTCTCCCTAACTGCACACACCACTTCAGGAATATCTGGAATTTTGTTTTAATTGTACAGCTTTCAACTCGCGCCACATTTCTCTTTCTGTTGAAAGCATCCCGGTGATTTATCCTCATTATTGTGTAAATAGGTTTCGGCAGTTCTCAGTAAATAAAACAAAGACTGACAGGAGGAGAAGAGGGAATTTGCTTTCCTACCAATTAGAGTAGCCTTAGGCAGTACTTTTAAGAGGAGATAAATCCTGCAAATCACTAAAATGATCCTGTCACATGCACCAAATATTAAAATCGCACAGCGGCGCCCTCGGTACAGTTTGCTCTGGTTTAATGAGTTGGGGTGGGCACAGTTGGGGACCCTTGACTGACAGCAGAGCTCACGCCCAAATGCGGCTCCCCAACCAGCGTGGCCAGATGGAAAATCACAATCCAGTGGAAGAGGCAGCTTCTCAGCTCAAGAATATTCTCAAATTGTCTTTTCACCTCCTACCTGTGAAATCCTTCCCCCCACCCCCCGCCCCGGGATAGATGCAAACTCCGCGTCACCTTAGCCGAAGCCAGGCCTTCGACGCCCAACATGTTATCCATCCACAGACTCCAGACTCAAGACCCATTAAGGGAGCAACCTGTTAGCACCGTCGTCAAGTCTGGGGGACATTCGGCTCACTTCCCCTGCTATCACACCCCGTCCCCTACAACGAGATGCCAGTTACTGGTCCCCTGCAATGAGATTGTTGGGGAGACATCAGGAACTTCCAGGGAATTTTTTTTTTTACTCTGGTTTTATCTCGTGTATTTTCTCCAGCTTTGCGAACGGTCAACCCGACCCCGAGAATGCCAGCTCGGGGGAACCACCAGCACTTTAAATAAGACTCACAGGGTCATGGCTACCCAGGCCAGCGGGACTTGGGGAGCCGAGCACGCAGCCCTTCCTCATGTGGCCGTGCGGACCCCCGAACCATGGTGCCCTCCATGGGGAGCCACACCTGTGAGGCGCCATGTAGCACGATGTGACAACGTCCAACAAGAAGTTCATCATGGAACCCAGAGCCACGGAATTCCCCAGAACAGACAGCCCAACGCAGAGACCGGCTGTTCCATATTTTCGATAGCTGCCTTTACTCTGTCCACCATGGTCAAGTCTTACCTGGTGACACTCACACTTCGTGTTCTGAGCAATGATTGTTCGCTTGTTATGGCGTTTTTGTGTGGATCTTTACGAGAGTGTAGCTAACTGTGTGACAAGAACTCCCGTAACCGGGGACCCTGGGTCAGGAGCACATTAAAACCAAACAAGGCACACAGGACTTGTGCACGGCGAGAAGCAAGACAGGAAGAGACACCAGGACAGGGGAGGCAGGAAGGGGCCAGAGTTGTCCCTCCCCACCAGCTGCCCCTGCCCTGCAGGCGGGCCGACCGAGCCCTGAGGGGCAGGCCACACCTAAGGGAGTGGGGCTGACACGGGACTCGGGAGAGCTGAAGAGTCCGGGTCCTTCCCCAGGAACTCATCACCTTGGCCTTCCAGGACACGGGCCGAAAAACGTGTCCTGAGTCACAGAAGCAGCACAAGCGAAAGAAAAGACATGGTCCCGGGACTTTGCCAGCGTCGGGGACCCGGCCCCACTTCCTGGAGAGCTCGGTTGGCGCCGCCCCAAGGTCCGCCAGCATGTTCACAGGCTGAGAAGGATCGCGTGCCGGCCGTCCCAGGTGGCCCGACTTAGCATCTTAGCAAAGGCAATACCGAAGCCACACAGTCGGTTTCCAATAGGTGTTTGGAAGGCCCGAGGTGCCTGGGCCCTGCACAGAGCATCCCTTGGGAGGGGCCACCAAACTGTTAGTATCTGGTTGCTGTGGTTATTCTACTGGATTCTTTTCACTCACGTGCCCATCTACCATTCCCTAAACATGTGCTCTGGGCTAAGGTCTGTGAGTGGAGAGGTCACAAAGACAGCATCCCGTCCTCAGCCAGTTTGGGCTCAATCCCCGTGCACACTGTCAGACCTACTCTATGAAGAAACGCATTCCAGAGATTCTGGTGCTTGTTTTAAAAGCGTTTATTGGGCTGCTTCCCAATGGCCCCCCAGAAGGATAAACACCCACAAACTCCCACAAAAAGGGAGAGTAAGGGGAGTTAGAGGACACGATGTCTGGGGACAGTCAAGTCCATATCCTTGTGTGGGCCCGAAGAGACACCTTCTGCCATGCTGGGAGACCATGGGTAGCAGGAGGACCCCAGGGACGGAGTTCAGGGCAATCTTAGCTGCTGTGAAGGGCATCCTAGGGACCACAGCATTTTGTTACTAGGAGGGGACTCTGAGCTCAAGTTCAATCCTAAAGTGAGAAAAAGAGGCAAGAGGGAGGCAACCAGCCAGCAAGACCCCAACCTCCTTCCTTCTGCTCTCTCTGTGCCCAAATCCTGCACACAGTTCCAAAGGTAGCCCAGCAGTGTCACCATTACTGTTGGAAGAGGGGACCCCATGCCTCAGGGCCAGGACACGAGGTCTCCCTCAGTTGCTGAGGGTGACAGTCCGTGGAAGGGATTCAGGCAGTCAACTTTTCCGGACCTTGAACTCACCCTTCCCCAGGTCCTCTTTGATGGTGTGCCAGCCCCCACCTTTGCAGTCCAGGTGCCCAGAGCCCTGGCACCCCTGCACTGCCCCAGACCACCCAGTCATGCCTCCCAGTGCTTTCCCTCCCACAGTCATCCTGCACAGCCTGCAAACACACCCAGGGCCTGGCAGGTTGTAGATATGTACGCAGATGGACAGATGGGCAGACACAGAGCTAGCTGTCCATGTGTAGACATGAATGGGTGCCTTCTGCTTTTTATCTATCTGTACCTCTACAACCTACCTAGATACTTATGCCCATCTCCACCCATCTCCACGTAGATGCAAAGTCAGCTCCGTCTCCACACCCATCTGTGCGTCTGTCCATCACCTAGAGCAGAAGGAGCATTTCACCACTTCCCTCAAACTAACAGACCTTCAATAAGTATTTCCTGCGTGAATACATGAATGTGTAATTAGCTGTTCCTAAAGGCACAGAAGTAACTCCTTCCATAGCTCCCTGCATGGTCACATGTTCCCTGAGCAGGGAACAGCCTACGTGGGGAACAGAAATAACGAAGTATTTCTGAAGAAAAAATAGACCCATTCCTATGACGAGGCTCCCACCAGCAGATGAGTGAGACGGGAAGAGCAAGCCGGGGCCTCGCAGGGGTGAGGCCGTGCCCCCACCGGACAGTGCCCTCCAGGACGACGCCTGAGACCCCAGGGGCCCCACCATCCACTCCATCCACTCTTGTACTTTAGTCCATTTGGGGTGGAGACTAGGGAGAGCCTAGTAACTCTGTCATGGCTGTGGTGGCTCCCAGAAGGCCACCGTGGGACCCCGGAGCATGCCATCCAGTGTGGAAGTCACAGCCACACGTGGTAACGGACCATAAGATATGGGGCTGGTCCTGGGGGACACATATGCGCGCCCAGTGCACAGCGGATTTCCAAACTCAGCAACGAAGAGAAATTTAAAACAGCTCAGCCCTTTCTTGTACTGATGACATAATGAAACAATACTGTTTTGGGCCCACTGAGTTACACTGAAAAATGTAAAAATGACTTCACTTGTTTCTTTCTACTTTGTTAATGCGGCCAATAGAGATTTGAAATGGCATCTGTGGCTCGCGCTCCCCGCCCGCTGGCCAGTCCTCACCAGAGGGTGGGCTGCCTTCCCCAGGGGCAGCTCCTGACCTGGCCTCATGCTCCCACAAGGAAGCAAGAAGCCTGAAGGATGGCACGGGCCCTCACACACCACCCCTGGAGGACGGGGGCCCCCGCCCACACTGCCGCGCCCGGAGACCACACAGCTCGGGGAGAACAGGACACTGGCCTAGGACCCCAGGAGGCCCCCAAACCCAGAGAAGTGGCCTTGTCTACACCCCGTGTGGCGAGTCGCCTTCAGACACTGCAGGAGCCCCGCCAGCCACCCCCGCGGGTCGGGCCCCCGAGGTGATATTTGTTTCATTAATGCAATGCTCAGACACTCAAACACTGCTTCACATTCTAGAGTGATTCCAAAAGTGATTTCCACAATATGATTTACATACTAGCCGAGTGTAAATTTAGAATAATTTGGCCTGAATGGTCCTTGCTAAAATAGATGGCCATGAGAAAAGAATGGCGAGTAAAGGCAGCTTTACTCAGAATCCAAGCAATTTGCTGGTGAGCACATGCAGCATTTCCCCAGATTATAATTTACACTGTATTAACTGTCAAGAGCGCTTTTGAGAAATATAGATAACAATTCAGATGCAATCGATAGGGAGTGACAGTTGATTTTAAAGCTTAATGCAAGACAAGAAAGAAATGACTGGGCATCAGCTTGGAAGAATAAATTTGTTTTGTATTTGATTTTTGTGTTAAATTTATTACTGCCAAGAAGAGCTCTCTTTCAATGATATTAAGAACAAGACTGAGAAATTGCAACATGCCCGCCTCTCCCGGTTTTTGGAGCATTTCCAGTGCACGCCAGTGCCCCTACTCGGTACGGGGTGCACAGCCCGCTGGGCCCCCACAGTTCCTCCAGGTCTGTACCCCCACCGGGCCCCACGCCTGCTCCCCACCCCTGGGGACCAGCCCTCCCTGGGGTACAGGTGCACCTCCTCCTGGCCAAGGGAGGACAGAACAGCCCCGGGAGCCTGGAAGTGGCCCCCACAGCGGGCTCCTTCCTTCAAAGGGCTCCCACAGCCCCACTCCTGCAAGCAGAGTCCAGTGGAAACAAAAATCTGAAAAAACATCAGGCTAGCACGCGATTGATTGAGAAGGGTTGGGATATCCTCGTCAGAGTCCATAGAAGCTTTTTTTCCATTCTGTCAAAACGTCCAGTGTCTATAATCTTAGGGTTTGATGTTCCTCCTGTGCGATACCACGAGAAACTTCCTTGACAAATACCAGGGAAAAAAAATTTCCCTTTGGCCCAACTCTATTATACGCGGTATCCTCTCCCTCCAGCTGGGGTTGCTTCAGCGGAGCCCGTGCGCTCGGAAACCCACCAGCGCGGCCAGAAATGAAATGATGAAAGTTGCCACAGTTCAAACTTATCCATACTTCTCACTTATGACATGATTGATTTTCCTTCAGAGTGCTCAAATACGGGGCTGTCTTCCTTCTTTTCTCACTGTGGAAATGGCTAATGTATACAACCGTGGCACGCCGGCGAGGGGAGCCGCTGACACATTGCAGAACTACTGAAATGAATACGGATGAAATTTGAAAGTGCAATTTTCCATCTGTCAATCACCTTTCAAAGGGACCCGTGAACCACCAATCGGGAGACCCTTGGCGAGGGCGTCCCCGCGCATGGCCCGCCACGCCACAGGGCCCTTGGCCTCATTAATCAAGATATTAGCGGCTGATCAAAGTTTCGCCCAGGTACATGGCACCGGCTCACACTGCTGCAAGCACGCCTCCTCACGTTGTTCTCCGTGTTATTGATAATTTATATTTTGAATTAAAACGAATGGTCTCCTCCTCGACAGAATTTGATTAGGTGACGACAAGATCTATTTCGCTCACTCCGGCAACGGCACACGGCAGGTCCCTCCCTGCGCTGCCCCTGAAGAAAACGTGAGGTGCTCCCGAATTAATAATGAATGGTCACCCCAACCTTTCCTGGCCGCAGCGTCGAGATGCCTCGAAATACAGCCAATTAAGGTTTATTTAATTATTAAGGTTGAATAAATAACAGCGAAACATGTTAAAAATCTTTCAGTTTCAGTCAATCATAATAAAAAATTAATGAGACTGGATAGAGAGCCATAAAAACTGATAGACTGCGATCGTGAATTATAAATTGGTATTGATTTTTTCCTTTGCAATAACACTCCCAGGTAATCGTATGTTGTCACATGTAAAGTGCACTTTCCTGGTCGAGACTAATATTAACTATCAAATATAGATGAGACGGAGACATTTATGACACTTTGGATTTCACAAACAAAAAGCAAAAAATACCGTCCATGGAATAACAGCGGCACCGAGCAGAGAACCCCAGGGTGTTTATGGGAGCCGGCCGGGACCCCACTGAGCCGCGAACTCATAAGACACAGTTACCTTATTCTTCTCCTGCCATTTCTCCTCTGATATGTTACCTTGTTAGTATCACTAAGAAAAGCATAAATATTTTTTATTATTTGTGAGGCTCATCCTGTCTTGCTTAATAGACAGGCCACATGGAGTTAAAGCCATATTATATGACCTGGTGCAGAAGTGATCATTCAAAAACCCAAAGCACATATTTTATATGGCCTGGCTTTATTAATTCTAAGCCCCCAAGAAATAGCGGGAGGATTTTCCGGCTTTCTGTTTATTGAAGTAACATGGAAACAAAGAAGACGTTTCCCTCGGCGAGCTCCGGTAAAGTGGACAATTACTATTGGCATTCCACATGTAAATATTCAACACTTCACAGCTAGTTTGTACCTAAATACCCATTAGATGTTGCTACAAGCCTGGACACCATTTCCCAGCAGAGCTACACGGGCCGTCCTGGGCAATGGTTATTGGATTAGGGCAAACACAAATCTCGTTCTAAATAGCGCTGGCAGGGCCTCAGCCTGGACGAGAGGGGCTGCCCCTGAACGGGAAGCCTCCTTGAGTGACACAAACCAACTCCTCCAAGAAAACCCAGACAAAGCCCGTGCTGGCAAGTCCACCGCCGCTGGCCGGGCTAATTGATAACCCATCGCTGCAGTTCGTTACTGGTGATCGGACTTCCCTCGTTTGGGAAGAAAACACAAGAGGAGATGTTGTGGGCACGGGCCAGCTCCGAGCACACGCGGGTGGCTGTAGGAACGCCTCCGTCCCCATCTCCCCCCATGCTGCCCGGTCTGGGACAAACGCCGAGCGGCACGGGGCCACCACCCTCGTGGGATAGAGCCCTCCAGAGTGCGATCAGTACCAGGACACACGAGCCAAGCGCTGGCCAGCTCCACAGGAAAGGACTGCCTCTTCACGTAACATCTTCGGTTTCTTAAAGATACACCGAAAGTATGTTTTTTACGTAACCCGAATTTAAAATGCAGACGTGACATGCCCACTCTGATCATGAGCCCTGCCCGCCAAGGTTTTTCTCTCTGAACTGAAGTGCTCTGTCCCTTTCCTGGCACTTGGGACTTGGAAAAAGATGGGCCGGGAGTACTCCGCCTACTACGGCGGCTCTCTCGTCATTCGCCTTCCCAGGATTGGAAAAAGCCACTGCCCGGAAGGCTGTGCCCCTCCATACTGATGCCCTGGACGGACGCAGCTGGAGGTCTGGGGACCAGCTCGCTGCTTTGGTCTGTCCTGCGAGTAAGACAGTCCCACGTCCAGGAGAGGTCCTGAGCCTCTCACCTTTCAGACCAGCGGCTCCTGGCACCCTCGGTCTCCAAAGATGCCACCGACCAGCGTAGGTGATCATCCGCTCCCAGGGAAACTCCGGCCAGCCCTGCTGGCCCAAGAGGGGGACCTCCCCGCCATGTCCCTGCGCTCTCAGAAAAGGAGGTGACCTTCCCCAGAAAGAGAAGCCACTGGGCGGGGCACACAATGGTCATCCTGGCTCTGAGGAGAGGCCACAGCCTCTCAACTCCCCTGTTCCAGACAGCGGCTAAGCCTTACAGTCCGCCCAGGAGCAACTCTGATAAGCTCCGGGATCCAGCTGGGCACCAACCCACACCCCAGCCTCGCCTGTGTGCCCTCCTGCACTGTCCGTGGATCCACCACAGATGTCACGGGCTGCCAGGGACCCAGGTGTCCAATGGCAGCCCCAAGACTTTGCAGGGGTCCCCCAGAACGGTGGCGCCCACCCCAGGCCTCTCCGCCTCTGAGGGCCCAGCTCCCAACCTTCCCTCGCCACACTGACCTCCGCACTCTGGAAACAATTACTCCGGGAAGGCCTGTCAATATCATTATTTTTACAAGAAATCAATACGCCTCACAAAGTTAATGGGGGATTCAGGCAGGGAGCGTTTACCTCCTCACTGTCAGGGCTCAGCTCCACTCGGCACCGATGACAGATCCGCCGACACCCAGCAGACAGACAGCGAGCAAGCGTGGAGAGGAGGCCGGCCGCCGCAGGCAGGCGTGGAGACGGCGGGCAGGCAGGGAGGCCTCCAGCCCGCCACGCTAACGAGCCCGCCCGGGGTCTGCGGAGCAGAGACCCCGAGCCCTGCTGGTGGGTACGAGCACAGCGAGCCCAGTAAGGCCTGGGTGCCCCTGTAAAGGGATTACTTGACAATTTTCCTTAAGCACTGACTGTATAAACACCAGGTCCCCTAGGCCAGGACGGGGCCTGGAAGAATTAACAGCATCCAGCACTCCTAACCAAAGAGACAGCCTCCCCCCTGCCTGGCCACCCCCGTCATGTCCTTTACAGGGAAAAAAAACTGAAGTAAAATTAACACACACACATACATACTATGCACACATATGTTCATACGTGTGTAATCCAAATCAGAAATAACTACACTCAGAATCCCAGAACCTAGACCCGAGGGGCCAGAGAGCCCTCCCTACCACCAATTGGGCAGATATACATCAAATCTCAACGATAATATTTTAATACCTCCACTCAAGAACCCGTTTTTTGCATCAAAGACGACAGGTTCACCAACCGCTCCCCGTGCTCCCCCATGTCTTCTACCTCCCCTATACCACAGCGCGGAGGTGCATGATTAAAGTGACAGACGGGGCACCTGGGTGGCTCAGTCGGTTGGGCATATGCCTTTGGCTCAGGTCATAATCCTGGGTCCTGGGATCAAGCCCTGCATCAGGCTCTCTGCTCTACAGGGAGCCTGCTTCTCTCTCAGCCTCTCTCTCTCTCTCTCATTAATAAATAAATTATTTTAAAAAATAAATAAAAGGAATGCCATCCTTGTGACACCTGGGTGGCTCAGTCAGTTAAGCGCCTGCCTCTGGCTCAGGTCATGATCCCAGGGTCCTGGGATCGAGCCCCGCATGGAGCTCCCTCCTCAATGAGGAGCCTACAGCTCCCCCACTTGTGCTCATTCTCTCTGACAAATAAGTCAATAAAATATTTAAAAACTAAATAATATTTAAAAATAAAGTGACAAAGAGGGGCATCCATGGGGCTCAGTCAGTTGGGCGTCCGACTCTTGATTTGAGCTCAGGTCATGCTCTCAGGGTCATGAGATGGAGGCCGCCTCAGGCTCCATGCAGTCTGCCTGATATTCTCTCTCTGCCCCTCCCCCCTGCTCACGCTCAGGCACGCACACTGTCTCCTCCAAATAAGTTAATAAATAAAATCTTTAAAAAAATAAAATAAAGTGACAAAGATAGCCCAAGTATGGGACTTCATGCTCTAGTCTACACTGAGACATGGCCCTAAGAGACTTCGAGACCCAAGTCTCCCCACTCACCTGGTCCACACACCCAGCCACCGTGTGATCACAGGGTTAACATGAGGGCTCAGAACCGCCCTCTTACTGTTGCAACTCAGCACAGCCGAGCCTGTGAGGCACAGGTGCAGCGAGACCACGGCCACTGACAGAAGATCCACCACACGAAGCACAGCTCAGAGACTTGGGACCCGGCATCAGAGCCCAACGCGCCATCACAGGCGTCATGGTCCACAGGCCACTCCCACCTCCCCGACACCTGCCTTCTAGGCAGCTCCCCAACCTGTGGCCCAGGAGAGCGGGATCCTCCACAGAGCAGGGCAAAGGCTGCCCCACCCCCACACCAAACGTGGCCATGACCACAGCCACACAGCACTTGGGCTTCCAGCCCTAGAAGCCACAGGACCACAACTCTGGGTGAGGTTGGAGGGACACACCTATGGCCCTTCCTCAGACCACAGCCTGCGAAGAAAAACCCAAAACTTCTCTGCTATTATAGAACTGGCTTCGAGGACTGTCCTCAGTTCACCCGACGGGCCCTTCCTCCTTAGACCCTGTCCCGAATGTCCTTCCCGCTCCTGCGTGGCCGTGCCAGCCCTCCCAGGATCCACCACATCCCACTCCTAAGCCTCTGTGCCCACCCAGGAGCCCAAGCCTGGAGGAGTGGCCGCTGGGCCTCCAGGAAAGGGCCTCACGTCCACCAGCCGCTCCCCCCACAGTAGAGGGCGCAGGGTGGGGGTGGGGGGAGGCAGGGCGAGAAGGCGGGGTCGCAGAGGAGCAGGGGCAGACGGCGAGCAAACCTGTCGTTCAGAACCCAGGAGGCCAAAACCCCGCCAGGGAAGATGGAGGGAGGTGGCTTCCACGGTGGGTCTGGGGACACAGTGACCGCCGGCTCCTACAGCAAAATGCACCGGCGGGGAACCCAGACCCGGACCCACGCGGGGACATCCACGCCCTGGGAGCACAGCCCCGGCGGTCTCGCGGGGACGTGGCAAACCCAGACCAAAGCGCACCTGGCACGGGAGTTCCGATCGGGCCGCACTGGGCACATGCGTTCAAGGCTCCCGCCGGGCTCCCGCTCCGGTGACCGCAGCACACGCGACCGCCCGCGCGTCCACTCACGGCGCCTGGTGCGCTGCCCGCGAGGCGAGGTGGCTCAGGGGGCGTCCCCGTGGGTCCGCAGGAGGCCCGGGGCGCGCTGCTCAGAAAGCCCGCACAAAGCACACGCGGGCGCGGGAGGGCGAGGGGAGTGGGTGGCACCGAGAATTCGAACTATGCGGGCCTCTTCCTGCGAGCAGAATGCGCCCTCCACGCAGCGGCTCCGAGGCGGGGGACGCACAGGGCCCGACGCGGGAAAGGGGCTCGGGAACCCTAAGAGCGTCTCAGAAGCTCCTCTCCCCACTCTCGGCAGTCTGGAATGCACCCCGGCCCCTTCTGCGTCATCCCCCCGCTCTTCACAGCTTCTGAGGCCTTAATGCGAACCATATGCAGAGCCGCCTGCTCGCCAGGCCCGGGCAGCCGCGCCGCCATCGGCTCCTGCAGGATGGGAACGAGAGGTCTCCAAGGGGAAAAACAACAAACAGATCTCTTGTCTACAAAGCAGAACTCAAAACATTTTTCATGCATTCTAGGCTTCTCAAGAGCAGCAGGCTGTTTAAAAAAAAATACCTGGCCCAAATTGAGCATTTGCCTGACATGATGGAAAAGTGAGCGCTATTTTCTGTTATATTGCCCCTATTCTACATCGACAAGAATATATTTTTCCCTGTTCCCAACTGATTTCACAGCAGTGAACTCCGTTTATGAATTATCTGACACATTTCTTGCAATTCTTCTGACAACAGTGCTCAGTGGAAATTTCAAGGCCCCTCTCTTCTGACAAGTAGAAATATCAATATTTGAATAAATTGTGGATTTTAAACTTCTCACTCTGATGCGCCACAGTGAGGAAGACTGAATTCTTCTCTTACTGGGTCTAATCCCCCTGAGCCTCGGGAAGAAATCTGTATGCGGCGTTTCATTACAAGAAAGCGGTGCTGAGTGACACTTGAAACACGTCGGAGCCGGCCTGATGAAGTTTACTTCCTTCCGACGACACACAGCAGCCCCGTGTTATCCCCGCCTTCGGGAAGACCGGCACAAGCGCAGCGTCGGAGCAAAAAGCCGAAATGTTGATTCACAAATTGACAGGCCGGTCTTTAAACAAATGTGCTTCCTGGGGGGAGAGCGTCTCCGCTAGAGCTGAGCGCTCCTCGCGCGCCTGGCAGCCGCGTCCCGGCCTGATTAGGAGGCACTTGTTAGGTCCGCGGCAGACACTCCGGCCCCACGTTTTAACAAGCGTGCAAGGAAAACGGCGCAAAGATAACACAACATCGTCGTCACCATCTCCGGGCGTCTCCCTGTGCCTTTGGACGCCCGCGCGCCTCTTCCCAGACGGCTCCCGCACGGCCACGCTCCGCCCCGGACAGGGCCCGCCGCCACCGCCAGCGCTCAGGTCCGTCCGCGGGCGCTCTCGGCGCTCCCCAGGCGTGAGGAGGCCGCGTCCCCTTCCCTTCCTGGAGGAGCACACACGCACACGCAGTCGGCAGCTGGGGCCTCACGCCATCCCGAGCTCGACGACCAACGGAGTGTATCTCCCGGGGAGCGGCCGGCAGAGCCACCTCCTCCGAGGGGGCCTCAAGGTCCTGGTTGTGCAACCCCACAGGCCCTGCGGCCAAGACCTCCGAAGCACATGCAGCCCGAGGAGGGGCCTGGGTTCTCTGGGGGTGTCGGGAAGGCCGGGTCACCAGCTGCGAGAGGCGCCGTGGGGATGGCTGGGACAGGGACGGCCTCAGTTTCTTCATCTGCTCAGGAGACGGCCCTGCCCACCTTCGGGTGCATCCGCACACCACCGGCCCTCACGGAGGGCTGGCTGCCATTTTCACACCTAAATCCCAGATTCTCTTTTCCAGAAAGCTTAAGCCAGAGCTTTTCCAGCCAAACCCTTTATTCATTCATCTCATTTCCGTCCTTCGTGGAAATTCAGCCAAAGAACTCCGGATTCATTGTCACGATTTCCCACCTTACAGATTACACCACCAGGCCTGGCCACTCAGGAGCTCGCGTCTTGTCTCACCAAAGCCATGCACGACACGGGGCAGTGTCAAGGTCCCAGGGTGAGACTCGGTCCCAGGGGAGGGAAGGCTGCTCGCAGGGTCCCCCAGCCAGCAGGGACGCAGGGAGCCGAGGCCCACCCAATCCCAGCGCCCGCACCCCACTTTGCCAAGTGCTGAGGCCCACTGTCGTGCCCAGTCTGCACAAAGAGCATCTGTGACCAGCCCTGGCTGAGGGATGGCACTGGGTGTGGATGTGCCTTGAGGCCTCTGGGTTGGGGGACGGCTTGGACGACTTCCTGCCAGCCAGGCACGGGTGAAGACGAGGGGGGGTGGGCTCGGCTCCAGACCTCACCCCTGTTCAGGGGACAGTCTCCCGTGCTGAGTGCTTTCTAAACGCCAGACATAAATGCAGCCAGAGTGAAAACAGATACTCACGCAGGGACAAAGAGTGCAGAGGGTAACTGAAAAAAGTGAAAAATGCCACCGCGGGACACAGTGGGAGCTCTTGTCCCGACTGCCCCCAGTGCAGGCGTCTCTTGTGGGTGCTTTCCCTGGGGCTCAGGGAAGGGCTGGGTTGATACTAACAGGGTCTCTGTCTACCCTCACCAAGGAGGTGAAGGCCTCATGGAAATGGAGACCCTCTTCCTAGGTCCCCAAGGGCAGGGGCAGCCTAGTGGGGAGGCCCCTGGGCACCCGTCCATCCAAAAGGCAGCAGAGGACCATCACCGTGAGATCCCAGGGGAGGACGGAGGCCACCAACTGACCCCGCTTCCACCCACCAGCCCCCCAGCCCCGAGCATGTTGTCCCATGATGGGGGCAGGACCAAAAGGGAGGAAAAGTGAACAAAAAAGTCCTTTAGTGTCACTGGAGCATCGCTTCAGGTCTCGGGAAAGCAGTGGCTGAGACCCAGAGGGCCTGGCAGGTAGAGGGAGCCCAGGGTCTGGGGCAGGGGCTCAACCTCGGCACCTGTGGGCAGGGGCGTCCCCGCGGGGCAGCTGGAGCAGCCGTACAACAGGCCCAGTCCACACCGGTGAGCAGCGGGCCCCCATCCGCACGTTTGCCGCTCCTTAGTTGCCTCAAGGCGGCAGGGGTGCGTACAGCTCTGGGTCAGCTCTAGCCTCATCCACAGAACTAGGGCAGAGGGAGGGAGAGAGAGGACAGAGCAGGAGACGTTCGTTTATCTAGTCAACAAACATCCCTCTGATGCCTGGACCGCCGCCAGCGCCTGCGGACCAGGCAGCCTCGCTGAAGGAGAAGGGCTGGAACCCAGTGCCCGGCCTTGGAGCAGGGACCCCCCCATGAGGGCTGGAGAGCCATCTTCTTGGCCTCCGGGACAGGGAAGGGAGGACCATAGGTGTGCACATGCGTGTGCGTGCACATGCACACCGGGGAGAACCAGGAGGAGCAGGGACACTGGGAGTCAGTCCGGGAGCCCGTCGGTACAAGGTGGGACGCCGCGCTGTGTCTGTTCTCCCGAGCGAGAGCGCAGACAGACACCAGCAGCCAAGGGAGCAGGAAAGCTGTGCCCACAGATGGCCACGCATTTGGAGGAAAGCACAATATTTTATCTAAGTATCCAAATGCAAACACATCACGGCACAACACCAAACACATCCACCTGAAAATGCCCAATGACAACTCATATTTTCCTGCTTTTTCTAGAAATTTGGGTTAAGTTCTGAGGTGAATACAGACAAGGGAGGGACCCTCAGAAGGGGCGGCCTCCACCCGCTGAGGGCAGGGCTCCTTCTCCAGCAGGCAGGGGGACGGGCACTGGGGGTGCCTTCCCGATGCCCACACAAGGATTCTCTAATGAAGGAATCGGGACTTTTTATGCAGAGAGAGTAAAAAAGCACTCTCGTTTTTTAGACAGGGGTGAGGTCCAGGGAAGGGGAAGGGGGTGAGGGGGCGAGGCTGAGAAATGGCACAGAGCGGGCACAGGCCCGAGACAAGACCAGCCCTCACGCACCCTCCTGTGAGAGGTGGGCAGTGGGTGCAGAAAGTGCCATCAAGAGCGACAAGACCCCGGTCCCCGTTTGCTGCACATCGCTAGCTCCGTGGCCCTTTCCATCTGTGAGACTCAGACTCCGTTATCTTTAAAATGGGAATAATCTCTCACGTCTGTTGTCTCCCGGGACTCGGTCACAAGTAAGATACCGTACAGGGAATGTTTCACGGTTCCGCCTGGTGCGGTTTAAGAACCTGATCTTGAAGTGCTTTGCAAGGACAGAGGACCCCCAGGGCGGGACACCTTGCACTGTCTGGGCAAAGAGACATGCAGCCCAGCACAGGCGGGCAGAGCCTGCAAAGAGGACTCCATGCTGGGGGTGGTGGCCCGGGTCTGCCACAGCCCAGGGGCCCGCCAGAGCACAGGGAGGGGATAAGGAGGATGACAAGGATGGTGACACGCCGAGTCTTGGGCAGAGCTCAGGACCTGGCCACTGGAGCCCCCAGTAATAAACCAGTGCCCACGTGAGGTATCCCCTGGGCTCACAGGGCTCCTGCTTGTTCCGGGGCCCGAGGCCACACTGGGGACAGAAGTCAGCTGGACCCCAGGGAGCTCCTCCCAGAGGCAGCATGAGTAGGACCAAGACAGTTGCCCAAGGCAAAAACTTCCTGCGACAGGAGCAGCCCCTCCAGTTGGGGCTCTGGGGGCCTGAGTGAGGGCCTGGCCCCTAAGGTCAGATAAAACATCTCGAAGTCCTGGGGAGAAACCCATTCACAAGAAGTGCCACAGATTTGTAAAGACCAAACCCACAACAGAAGCTTGGCTGATTTGTGGCTCACGCTCTCAACAGGGCGCCCATCGTGTGTACGTCTCATGCAGGTGATTACATTATAAAAATGATGGGTTTTCATGTCGAGGAAACCCAGCAAGGGAGGAAAACAACTAAACAACTAAGTTTACAAAATAAAAAATGAAACAGGCTGGGATTACCTGACTTACACAAGAGGTTTTAATCAGGGACTTTTTTCGGCGAGGCCAAAGCGTCAGGCACCCCCGTGAGGATCTCCTGGTGGTAGGACCCAGCCAAAACTGAGGGCCCACTATCGGTGGGTGCTGTGCTCCGTGCTGTTTTCTCACTGTCACCCCCCCCATCGGTCCTACCAGTGGAGGCCTCCATCTGTTCCATGTTGCAGATGCAGAAACTCAGATGGGGTTAAATCACGTGTCCATCCCACGGTCAGGGAGGGCCCATGCAGCTCTCATGGCACCCTCCTACCCTGAGTCCCCAGGGCCAAGGACACCAGCCTAGTGTTTTAGAGACGGCTCAGCATGGATTCTTTGGGCACTCACCTCTTAGCTGTAAAGCCCTCAAAAGACCAGCGGGGTCTCGGGACTAAGTCCCGGCCCCACGTACCCTTATTAAGGAAGAAACGGGGTTGGGAGAGGAGTCTAGTTCTCTCAAAGGCTCCTGTCTAGTCTAACCTGGGGGAAATCGAAGAAAACACTTTAGCTCTAGAGGAAGATCAGAAGTCCAAGTGGAATACCAGACAAAGGGGAGGGGCTTGAGGAAATGCCACAACTGCTGTTTCCCCTTCTCCCTGGGCAGCCTGTCTGGTCCTCCTCCTGGCAGGGCACCAGAGGAAACCCCAGGGGTCCAAGTGGTTGTTCAATGATGATCAGGGTACCCCAGGACAGAGACGTCAAGGGGGGCCCAGATGCATGAGATTCCCATGCCTGCCCCTGGCCGGGAGCAGGGACTGCTGCCACAGTGACCTCACAGGGCAGGTGGGGTGGAACAGAGGCTCCCGGCCAGTGCACACGGAGGCCTCTTCCTCCCTTCGGCCCACGGGGCCCGCAGCATCTTCCTTCTCAATCCCTGTGACATGGCAGTGGACACCGTGCTGTTGGGAAGGGCTGGGACCTGGTGCTGGCAGAGGCAGGAGACAACCCCCCACCCCAATCCACGATCAGGAGCAGCATGTGTGGGCTCTCACAGGCACCTCTGTCCTGGCCACGGGGCAGGGGGGGACCCAGGTACAACCCCCATACCGGGGCACACGGAGGTGGACAGACACGCTACCGGCAAGTCCTGGAGCGGACAGGAGTTCCCGATCGGCGTCAGCAATCAGACTGTGGCAGGCGTCAGCTTCTTCATAATTTGGGAGGACGAGGAGGCCTGTGACATCTGAACTGAGCTTGGAAGTGAGGGTCCCAAGTTTGACGAGCCCAGGAGAAGGTGTTCAGGGCAGAGGGAGCAGCACAGGCAAGGCTAGGGTGTCTGGGACCAGTGGGCTGTGTGGTGCGGGGACAGTCCCAGCGGTGAGTGGGGAGAGTTCATGAGAAAGGCAGAGAGGGCAGCTTTCGCTCTGCATTCCTGAGAGCCACTCCAGGAGCCTGTGGAACATTCTAGTAGCACATACCACCTGTGTTTATGGGGCCGACAACTTCCACCACACTTCAGCTGCAGGAAGTCTGTGTGGCACCCCAGGTGCTGGTTTGGGAACAGAGCCCTAGAAACTGTGGACCCTGCCCCAAGGGGCTTCCAGGCCTGGAACTATAGGAGGGCAGCACGCCCCGTGTGGGGCCAGCATAGCCTGCAAGCCACCCAGGGTTGGGCATGTGCAGGCGTTCGATAAATGCCATGTAAGGGCGACAACCACGGGTGTGCTCCCAAGCCCTCCCAGTCCTGCCATTTTGGGGGCAAACGTCTGGAGGAGGGGACTGTCCTTGCAGCCCCCAAGGGCGAGGTGCACACACATCTGGGGCGTTCGGAATTACCGGGAGACGCGTCGGCTCCTTACCACCCAGCAGGGATGCCATGGCACCACCGATGGGGCCAAACATCCCCAGGCCTCCCTGAATCACGGCCCATTTTACAGATGAAGAAACACCGAGAAGAGAAAGCAGGACCCAGGTTACCGCAGCTCAGAAGAGCCATGGAGGTGTCCAGACTGAGGACCCTCCCCAAGGGCTGAGAACCCCCACTGCTGTGCATGGGATCGGACGTGCTGCCAGTGTGGACGGACCGGGCAAACTGTAGAGGGCCTCGGGAGCTGGTGGGCGCACCGCACCATCGTCACTGTCATCTCCAAGAGGGTTGTTGGGCTGTGGCACACAGAGCTCTGGGCTCAGGGCCGGAGGTCAGGGGTCCTGGCTCTCCTCTCTGAGCCTTGGTCTCCTCTTCTTCTAAAGGCGACCCTAGTGGTCCCCAGAAACCTGCCTTGCTACTCAGGGGACAGGGACTGTCTGGGCAGAGCCAGAGAATGCCAGCAAAAATGAAGGGATCTGGCATCACCGGGGAAGAGAACACAGATGCGCATGAGCAAACACGGCAGGTTTTGTCTGAAAACCCGAATGGGAATCACCTTCCAGGGTCAGGAACAAATGTGGCGAGACCACAAGGAAAGGGGCACTCCAGACAAGGGTGCGGGGCCATGCCGTGCGGTGGGGCCTCAGGGGACACGGAGCATACCTGCCCGAACCCCCTACTCTAGCCGTCCCAGCCAAGGACGCTCGGCACATGGCCAGTGTCTCCTGGGGGGCAGAGTCGCCCTGGGTCGGGAACACCGGAGGTGGTCGTCCGCCAGCTGGCCCCTTCATGGCCAGGGACGCCTGGAACAGGACCCCACGGGGCCCTGCAGGGAGAAGCCATAAGGCCCCAAACCTGCTGTTCTCGGGAAAGGCCACCGGCTCCTCTTCCAAAGGCTGCCGTCAACTCCACCTTGATCTCCTCCTCGCGGGATCTGGCTCCCCTGGGCACCTGTTCCCATGAGAGCACCTTCCGGGCTGCCCCCCCCCCCCCACAAAGGTGACGGCCACAGCCATGTGCGCCCTGGTAGAGAACCTGGGCTGACCACGTCAGGAGGCCATGGCAGCATCCTTGAGAGCCTGGTGTGCCCCCGCATCCGGCCCTCCCCGCCCCCACACCTGCTATTTTCCCCTACACTACCCTGGCTAGCCCCAGTTGGCCGCACCCCTGCTCTCCCCCTCACCATGCTCTGCTCATCCCCAATGTGGCTCTCTCTGTCCTCGGCAGACACCCCGAAGACAGGACAGCCCAGTTCCCCCAGCAGGTGGGCCCACGAGGGCTAAGGCAATGCTTCCTGGTCCACAGAGATGCTCTGCCCACTCCCTCAGGAGGCCTACACCAACCCCACATCACGTTCTCTGCCTGCACACGGCTGTGGAGCCCGTGCCTGCCACTTGGCTATGGCCTCCAGCCCCTCCCCCGGTTGGCCCACCCTGGCTCCTTGGCGTCCCCGGGAGGCAGGACACCACCCCCAGAACCAGGGTACAGAGGGCGGAGGGAGGTTCATCTAAGACCGTACAGCTGGCCGTCGGCGGGGCCGGGAGCCGGCGGGGCCGGGAGCCGACCGGGCCGCTCTGGCCCCAGTGCCAGACCCCAGGAGGTCATACCCATCTGCTTCCGGTTACCCTGTTTGCTGTTTGTACACAAACATAAACTTTCCCACCCAGTGCAGCTCCCAGAGGGCAGGCCTGGTTCTGGGCAGATCTAGAAGCACCTGTGGGGTGAAGGTGAACCCCTCAGAGCCGGCTGCAGACACGGGGCGCTGACCCCCACCGAGTCCCGAGCCCAGCATCCATGAGTGGGTGGGAACCGTGTGTCTTGCACTTAGGCTCCCAGTGCGGGGCGACCCCGGCGCAGGGCCAGGGCCAGGGCTGGTGGGTGACCAGAAGCTGCACACGCATCTCACAGATGGGGAGGCTGAGGCCCAGGCAGGGACAGCCCCGTTCCCATGCGGCAGGAGCCCAGGAAAGAAGGGGCTGAGGGGCTCCTCTCTGCAGACAGTGGCCTGGAGGGAGGGTCCCAGGGAGGATCCCAGGGAGGCTCGAGGGGAGGCCACACCCCACCACGTGCCCACAGGAGCTGCTCAGCACACGGAACTCCCTCCCACATTTTTCCGGGGCCCTGGGCTCCAGCTGTGTCCCTCCCTTCTCTGGATCTCGGTGCACAGAACAGGTTGGAAGAGACGCCTGGACGTGTCCACCCTCGGGCCACATGGGAGGGGCCGCGTTCGGGTGAAGGCCACGGCAGCAGCGAGCGTCAATAACGGTCATCAACGTTACTACTACGGTCTGACTCTCCGAGGCACCAGCGGCTGTGGGCTCCCCAGCAGCTGTCTGCGCGGGGCCCGTGGCTCTGTTCCTCCATGCCACATGGAGAACTCCTGCCCCCAAATAAACTACACGGTCAGGCGCGTCATCATAGAGGCTCAGAGACTGAACTGCCCCAGACCGCACAGCAAGGAAAGCATGGAGCAGCTCGAGTCCCAGGCCAGCAGCCTCCAGTGCCGTCCCCTGGTCACCCCGCACACAGCCCCGGGCAGGTGCAGAGAGGCCAGCCCGCCGCTGGGTCAGAGCGACAGCGCCCAGCCCCAGCCCCCAGCCCCTAGGCCACACCAGTCCCACCTTGTAGGGCAACGGGAGCAAGCAGGATGTTTCCCAGGAGAGAAATTGTGGCAAACTCATGAACCTGAGGACAAAGTAGGTGCTCAATAAAACACATCCCACCCTGCATCCCTCTCCGAGTGGGTATTTCCCAGATGGGCGCTCCCTCCACACCAACCACCTGTGCTAGAACTTGGGAAAGCACACCTTCGAGAATTCGAGGCAGAGGCACTCGTGGGTGCCTCCATTGGTTAGGTGTCTGCCTTTGGCTCAGGCCATGATCCCAGGGTCCTGGGATCGAGTCCCTGCTTCCCCCTCTGCCTGCCGCTCCCCCTGCTTGAGCTCTCTCTCCCTCTGACAAATAAATAAGTAAAATCTTAAAAAGATAATCATAATTTGAGAGTGATCTCTGGCTGGCTGGCATTAGACACGGTGAATATGTGAAGATGTATTCGCATCACTGGTGCGTTCGGAACCTCCTGCATGGCTGAAATTTGTAACCCGGGGAGGCAGGCTGGTGGCGGGCAGGGCACGTAACTGGACCCAGTCCACTGGTTTTAATTGGGGAATGTCTGTTCCTTAGACGGCCCTTCCCTGCTTCCTGCTTGCTGAGTTCCAACCAGTCATTTGTTCAAAACGGACAGAGGCTGGGGCTGTGCCCGGGGGCGACCACACACACTAGCGGTCCACGCATGCTCCAGCAGGGAGGGCGGCCCAGGGGCCACACTTGGAGAGGCTGCAGGGCTGAGAGGGATGCCTAGAACAGGGGCTGAGGTCCGCCTGCCTGAAAGCCAGGGCTGTGAGCAGTGGGGCAGGAGGTATCCTGGAGGGGGAGGCGGTGGGCACTGGGCCTATGGAGCTGCCCACGAAGGAGAACTACGGGGCACAGGAGTGTTCATACAGCCCAGAGGCAGGCAGGCTGCTGCCTGGGGACAAGGAAGGGGACGCAGAGCCTGGGCTGAAAGACAACAGACGATCCAGCCGGAGACATACTCAGCCTGGATCACACCAGGGCTCACCTCGGGGGGTGGAGGGAGCCTGAGCCCAAGCCGGGCCTTCAGGAGCAGGTGGGACAGGCCCCCTTACAAAATCAGAAAGTCACAAACAAAACAAAATGACCATGTACTTGCAGACGAGGGTGGTGGGGGAGGGGTGGGAACAAACCTGGGGAGCACTGGAAAGGGCATACTCAAGGAAATGGTGAGGCCACCTTACTAGAGGAGGCAGGCAAGAACCTGAGTGCCATGGCGAAGGACTAGGACAGTTGCCCACGGCCAGCGCTGACCAAACCTGCCGTGTGGAAGCCAGCCCGTCCTGGGAAGGAGCTCAAGAGCCAGCTCCACGGAGGGCCCAGGGCCGGGTGAAAGGACCCGGCAGACGCAGGGCTCCTCAGCACCCCTGAGAGGCAGGTGAGGACCATTCCCCTGGAGCAGCTGCATCTGTCACCCTCAGCCCTGACAAGCCCTGGGACCACTGCCCCTCAGCGCACTCTAGAGCCTGTCAGAGACAAGAGGACGCTGGGTCCTCTTTGTCCTGTTCCGTTTTTAACAAAGCCTAGAAAGCTGAACCGCCAGCAACACTAAATTCAGGAGCCGGTCGCGGATCAGCGGGACCTAATGGGCTCTCCAGGGGGTGGGGTGCGAAGAAATGCCGCCGGCCCAGCATCGCGCCGCTCCCGGCTGCAGCAGCCGGCACAGAGCCGAGGAGGGCGGCCTTGCTCTACCCGCACTTTGTCCGCATGGGGCCCGTCCTGGTGTCACAAGTCATTAGGTACAAAGTGGACTAAACTTACATTTCTAAATTCAATTAAGCAAATAAAAGTTGTTGCTTTCGCATAAACACTCCGAGGTCTAGAGCATTAAGATCCTGAATGTGCTCTAAGCAACTTTAATCAATTAAACCATAACCTGACTTCGTGGCGGGGGGGGGGGGCGCAAGCACCCAGAGGCCTTGAAGCCACAGACATGAGGTCCTCTCTGCTGCACCAAAAAGCAGCCCTTCGGGACGGACCCCAACAGTGTCTCTGGGGGACCGCCTGGCCTTGAACATACTCTGCATGACGGGGAGCTCACCACCTCGCTGGACAGCCATGCTCCGTATGCCACCGGCTCCAACCATAAACCAGGGGCTCTGGATTCTGCGGAGCTTGCACTTCTCCATCTTTATCTTCTACTTCGGGCCGTCACTGCCCCCAGACATCACCTGAGACCCCTGAGGACGGTGGCACACACTGCCACCAGGTCAGGGCCCCTTGAGTTTGTCATTCAAGAATGAGGGTCTGGCACCAGGATCTGCCCGGCCCTTACGCCCAGGACATCCAGCGCCCGCTCCTTGCTGTGTGGGCTGTGCCAGGAAGGACACAGAGGCAGGCTAGCTGGAGCTTTTAGTGTCGACTCTGCTTCCACCTGCTTTTTACACACGTGAGTGCTGTCCCCTGCTTGTGGGAGAACTCGCCATCCCCAGCCCCACCCTGCCTCGCCCCGGCTTCTGCAGCAGCCCCCTCCTCCTGCTCTCAGCACCACAGTGAGCGGGGACCCGAGCTCTACAGGAGCTGCCAGCGTCCACGGCCATTCAGCCTCGCCGTGGAAACACACAACATCCCACCCAGGAAAGAGCGTCACAAGTGCACTTCAGAGGCGAGACACTTCCTCTGAGACCCAGCGGATGGGTAATGCATCTTGAGCCCTGAGAAAGGCTCCTAAGAATAATTCATGCACGTTGTAAAAATTTGGGGAAAATACCTAAAAGTATACAAAGAATGTAAAAATGACCTATAAACTCAGCACCTGCACTTAACCACAAAGACGGCTCTATTTCCTGATAGTACTTTTTCCACTTTTTTTTTAACTGGGATCATACAGTACTTATATTTTTATATCCTTGTCACTTTGTTTTATGTAGTAAGAATGTTTCCAATTTATCCACCCATCTGCCTTTTAAATAGCTGCCTAGTACTCCAGCCCGGGCCTCCCACAGTCCACCTCCCCCACTCCTGCTGCGGGAAGTGGGGCTTGTGATCCGGACACAGTGAACCTCTCCACTCATAGACCGTCACTGTTTGAACAAGTTCTCTGACCTGTCACTTGAGGGAACCCTCACTGATGACGGCCAGTCCGGCTCCCCTGTGGACTTCTCCAAGTCATTCTGCATTTTTTTAACCATCAACAGTCACATTTTGTCAGGTTCATGGCTAATCCTAGGAAAAGGACCAGAGCGGTCTCACGTCTGGGGAGCCCCTGCAGGTTGAGCCCCTAGGGTATCCTAAGCAAGGGCCCCAGGGCTGTGCCCAGACACTGCAGAGGCACAAAGCTTTTAGTCCTTGAAAGGACTCCCTTTAGCATAAACTCAGCCAGTAGAGAGCTGGAAGGAAGAAGGAGGTACTCAATGCTCTGTAAACATCTGTAAGAGGACGGCCCTCTGAACAATGCATTGGGAGGACTTGGGGATGAGGGTTAATAGACAGAAAGAGGGAACTGAATTTGAAGCAAAGACATTCAGATCAGTAGTGTGGCTGGACCCTAGACCCATCCCCAGGTGGGCCTGCCAGACCCAGAGCACCATGTTTTACCCGACAAAGGAGGGTCACCAAGCACAGTGATATCAGTCAACGTGGTTTCCTTAAAACACATGAAGAAACCAGAGCAAGTTCTTTCTGCCATAAGAAGAGGCTTTCCCCGACTCAGAGTTTACTAAGATATCATCAAAATCAGAGCCCATGCAACTACGGGTTTGTGTTTTCTTTGCCTTGGACAGAAGGGCATTTAAAGAAAACCCAAAAAGGTAATGTCTTAGGGATATTTTTTGATGTAAGGTCATTATGGGCCCCAAATGCTCCCCTGGAACCCAAGTGCACTCTGGGACCATCCCCTGGAAAGCGAGGTGAGGGTCTAAGCGTGGCTATGGGACTCTGCCATGCACACTGCAGATCCTGACGGCCAGAGTGGACCCCAGCACTACACACCAAAATGCCTTGGATGTGGTGGCTTTATCAGCTGCCTCTTTGAGAAGGGGGCCCCTAAATGGCATGTACCAAATACCTCCTTGTGCTGAGTTGTCTGTCTTGGGCTGGGAGTGGCTGGAGGGCAGGGCTATGGTCTGAGCCTACCTCACTCCTAATAGCCACTCTGATGCCTGACACAGAACAATCAGTAACATGGGCTGAAGTTTTTTAAGTGGGAGACTTTCAGGACTCACTTTCTCACCCTTGCTCTACCAGTCTTGGTAACAGAACTGACTGGGGCCCACTGATGACACCAGCCACTGACACCAGGCAAACAGAATACATTCCGCTCCTTTCACAAAGCCATACTTGCTGGCCACAGGCCACTTGAATGGGTCTGTACTCTGCTCTTCCCCGACCCACCCCACAAGACAGGAGGGGAGCTCTTCCCTTGAGCAGTGCTGCCACAAGGTCCTGAGCAGGGCTTGGCTGGGTCTCTGGGGCCCCCAGGGGTCTGGGGCCAGGGTGCCCCTCTCCACAGCCCAAGAAGCGGTCTTCAGAGGTGACCAAGCCAAGACTCAGGGGCCCTCTGCGGTGGACAGACCTGTGTCCACCAGGGAAGAAAAGCTCAGTGTCCCCTCTCCCAGTGCCAGAAGGATGAGGGGCTGGTCTTCGCTGGGGGCAGAGGAGGGGGCCACGTGGAAGGAAGCTGGCTACCCCAGCAGGCGGGAACTGGCAGCCAGGCATACGCACCCCGTCCATACGTGGAAAGTCATTGACTTTGTAAGCAATCTCTCAGAAGCAGAAGGCGTTACTGTCGCTTCCATAACTCAAACGGATAGGATGCCAAGACGGAGGCCTCAGTGGATAACCCACTTCTCACTCTGGGACATTCGCTGCTGAACAGACAGAGTTGAGGCCCGCAAGGAGAAAAGCCCCATCGTTTGGGAACAATCCCTGAGCGGCTGGCCCTCATCCCTGTCTCAGCCCCCGGCCCCCCGGGAGTCCCGAGGAGAGCCCCTTGCTGCTGTGTCGGGAAGGACGCCCCCTCCACGTCCTGGAGCCCGGCTCTGCGAGTGCCGCCCTGTGGTCGATCGCTCCCTCTTGGAGAAACTAAAGGAGAGCTTTTGAAGCTTGTCATTATTTGTCACCGCCACAGTTTACTCCCATTGCCTACAAGATCAATACGTCACCGTTCCACGGCTGCTAACAGTGAGTGGGCACGGCCACGCGGCCCTGCAAAGTCTCCCCAGGAAGAACGCGTTTCCCGCTGCACACTTCGTGCGCTTGCAAATTTCACCTCTCCAAGCACAGAGACCAAGTACAATCAGGTCAGTCGTCCTTTGCCCGACACCACCGAGTTAAAGAAACCGGGTAACTAGATCAGCCAGCCGGGATGTTCCCACTCCAGGAGGGAGGCCCGGCTACCACCCCAGCTTACGAGAACAACTAAAAACAGCCACCCTCCTCAAATGCCACCACCCTCGCCATAACCAAGATAAACAAACTTCACCTATTTCAGGTTTTTTTTTTTTTTCCTTTTTTTTCAATTTCAGAATGCGCAGTATACCAACAGGGCTGGGATGCATTTCACTCTTGACTGGGTACAGTAAGATTGCTAATCAGGATTACTTGATTCAGTCAACACTGATTTCAATAAAAAGACCCCAAAAATTATCATAAATATAGGGAAAGTGCGGGCGGCGGTGACAGGTGATTAAAATCTCATTCGCTTGGAATCAGCCTGCTTCACGGAGGCAGAGACGGGTCAGTCCCGATTCTGTCGCCGTGATCTTTATCAGTGTGTCTGCAAGCTACTTCTGAGCACGGGCACGTGCGGGCACAAGAGGAACCACAGAAGGCATCACGGGGGCCCTGCGGGGGTGCGGGCGCTAACACGTGCAGAGCGACATGGGACAGAGCGCCGGAAGGGGCGCCGAAAACTCCGGCTGACGGCTTTTCAGAAGCAGAAGGCGTTACTGTCGCTTCTATAACTCAAACGGATAGGATGCCAAGACGGAGGCCTCAGTGGATAACCCACTTCTCACTCTGGGGCATTCGCTGCTAAACAGACAGAGTTGAGACCCGCAAGGAGAAAAGCCCCATCGTTTGGGAACAATCCCTGAGCGGCTGAGATTGTTAAAAAATTATTAAAAAATAGTTTAAGGCTATTTCAGTGACGGAGACCGGCCTGCTTACCAGTACAGATGGCATTCGATTACAGAATCAAAGCAACTCCTTCACACACAAAAGAAGGAGAAAGGGCCTTGAGCCCCTCAGAAGCCACAGAGGGTCAAGTAGGCCTGGTGAGCAAGTGGGGATCCTGTTCCCAGCCCCAACGGAACTCTGCCGGCCTAAGACCCCGATGCCTCAACGTATTTCCTCTGCTCACGTCACCACCCAGACCCCAGTGGGGCCCTACTGTGTCCTCCAGCAGGATCAGAGCCTTCCGGGAAAGAGCCAGGGTGTGGACAAGGACAGTGCTACGGACAGCTGGGCACTCCATCTCTCCCCTGCCTGCCAATGTCAACCACTGGCATGATCTGCCCAGGGGACCTGTACCAGACTTTCTGATCCGACCCCTTCCTCTCCTTCCCCCCTCCACCCCACCTCTCCTGCAGTTTCATGGTTCCAGGGAGCACCATCCCCTGGGAGCAGAGCCCTCTGCTCCTGAGCCCTACCCAGAGCAGGGTTACCAGACTCACAAGTGAAACCATAGGACACCCGGCGGAATCTGCCTTTTAGACAAGCAAGGACTAAAGTTTTAGGATAAGTATATCCCAAATATTGCATGAGATATACTCACCCTAAAACCTTGGCCCTTGCTTGTCTGAAAAGCAGATTGCACCCAGCGTTCTGTGTTTTGCAGGGCAGTCCCAGCCCTGACTGTGAATCACACCCTCTTCTCCAACCACTGTGCCTAAAGGCCCATCTGTCTGTCTGCCTTATAGCATCACCTCCATCCCTCAAGACCTGAGAGGCCTTCCCGCTGTCCAGGCTGCAACATCCCTTCCTCCTGGGCTCGCCAAGGGGCTCAGAGCAGACCCCGGTCCAGTGCTTGGTGCAGGTGCAGCCAAAACGGAGGCGGCCTTGGGTTCCTTGGGGGCACTTGTCCCTTGTCCACAGTAGGTGCTCAGTAAGTCACCAGGGACTCTAACTGAGGCCCCTTGCAGCATGCAGGGCATTCGTGGGTGCTTCTTGCTGGATCAGGCCCTCCCAGGCACTCCCTGCTCCTCTCTGGGTAATTGTTTGAGGCTGGCTCATTTGCATACTATTAAGTCGCACACTTAGTGCGGGGCGGGGAGTTTCTAAGTTCACTCCCCCTCGTTTCCCTCCAATTTCCGCCTGTTCCCTCACCAGCTCCTTCTGCTCCTGCTGGGAGAAGCCTGGAGGCTGCGAGCAAGGTGAGTGCTTCCACAGGCGCCAAATCAGCTAACACCACTAGTTCCACACTCGGTTCTTAGTGTCCCTCCTGTGGCCAGACCTGAGGTCAGCAGGATGCACAGCTGGCACGGTGGAGCCTGAGGCCCGCCCTCACAGAAGTCCAAGTTCATTCTGCATGCAAAGCCAGGCCTCTGGAACCTTCTAGAACCTTCTAGAGCCCTCTGGAACTCAGCACATCATGTCCGGATCAGAAGGCATACCATTCTTGCCTTCAACAGCTGCCTGTTTGTGTGCCTGGCGGTGATCTGGTCAGAATGTGGGAGCCCCAGGAATCCCTACTGTCCTCATCAGAGAGCCCGACCTAGGGAGCAGGAATAGGAAACAGCACCCTGGGCTGCTTTCTTACGGGGGAGATTCAGGAGGGCTGCCTCGCACTGCTAACACCAGCACCCAGAGTGGAGTCTGTGATGAGCCACCTGAGACCTTCTCAGCCATCTGATGGGGATGATGGGTCACACTGTGCCTGGCGTGGTGTGAGAGGGAGGACCCAGGGCCATCATCCCAGACACAGGTGAGTCCTTCTGCCTCTCCTATGAACACCAGCCAACAAGGATCTCCTTGAAGGCACGAGATGGGCCCATACCCGTGGGGTTCTGGACCAAGAACAAGCTTCACAACTAAATACAAGGCCAGGAGCTCAAGGGGAAGGGCTAGACACACACCCCCGACGAGGCTGACATGCTCAAGGCTGGCAGCACCTCCCAAACAGGCCGTGGTGCTGGGCACCAACAGTCTTCACAGCCACCGTTCCTAGCAAGAGCCCAGCCACGGTAGGTGATCATCGGTGCAGACAAGCCCAGAGACCTGACCCACACACAGAGGGTCACTGTCACAGGGGACTCAGAGGCCTGTCCAGCTCAGACCACAGTCCCCGCTTCACTATGTGAGCCACGGCAAGGGACCACAGGGAGAGAGGAGAGCTCAAGACCCAGGCAGATGATGGGAGAGGCCAAGATCAGCCCTAGGCAGGACAGGCTCACAGAACCCCCAAGTGCACCAGGGGCCCCTCCTCCACCATCTGCCCCCCAGAGGGAGAGGCTTCCTAGAGCCCCACCCCCCACACAGCCTGGGCCCAAGGCTGGCTGGATGGCAGGGGCCACAGGGACAGTGCAGCACAGTCTCCAACAGCACCGACTGGAGTTACAAACCCACAGACCGTTATGGAATTAGCAGACCTACGACTGCAGTCCCAGCGTATAAAGTCTTCTCTCGCAGCTGACGCTACACAATAGCCCAGGTGGGTCCCCCTCCCTGGAGGCGAGGCCAGGACTTGGCCCAGGTCACCAGCTTGCACCAGGTGGGCTCTGCCCACTCTCCCCTGCCACTGCGAATACCTCTGATCTGTCCCGAAGAGCAGGGAGGGCCAGGAGGCGGCCTCTCTCTAGTGATGAGGTCTAGAGCTCAGAGCACAGAGCAGTAAGAGAAGGGCGGCCCGGGGTCTAGCTGAGAGGGGGAGGGCACGCGTGGGCTGGGTGCAGGGCGCAGCAAGGTCCGGGGAGCAGACGTCCACAGGAACAGACGGGACTGGGGGTGCCCACTTTGCCAAGGAAATCCCTAACTCTGTAGAAGGTTGTGCCCTGGGACCTGCCAAGTCCTGGGCTGCACGTGGCTAAGCCCCACAGGTGCACTTGGCGGGCTAGGACAGGAGACCCAAGGGTCAGCCAGCCGCACCAGAGAGCAGACGGGATCCCTGGAAACCAGAGACAGTGGAACACACCCATGCCTCAGAGCCAGAGGGAACCCGTACCTGCCCTCGGGATCCCACACTCAGAAGTTCTGAGTGGCAAGGAGCTCACAGCCGGGACAGGACGGGGCCTGGAGTCCCAGAGCCGGGGGGAGCCTCCAGTCTGGGCAGCAGGTGGGGCATGTCCCACAGCACAAACAGCAGAAGGATGAGCGGTTGGGTACCCCAAGGTTCAGAGAAGCTTCCTCCCTGCCCCGGGGAGGTGCCAGGGGATCCGAAGTAGAAGAGGTCAATGGACCCCAGTAAGAAAAATGAGGGGGCCTTATGTCCCATTTCCCAGCTTTCAGACACATCAGCCGTGTTGCAAACCCAGGCTCCCACTGGAGGCCCCCATGTGCTCATCCACACGGTGCATGCGTGCCAAGGGGCTCCCCATGAGCTTGGGGCAGCACCACAACTGGGGATGCTGGGGAGGAGAAAGACCACCCATCTCTCACCTCCTGGGTGGTCCTTGGCCTTGTCTCTCCCCGCACGGAATCTGGGTCCCAGGTGGGGTCCAGCAGACACCCCCTCCCCCCCACCATGGCCCACCTCCAGGCCAGCCAACAGGAGCCACTTCAAGGAAGCCCCAAGTCCTCCCCAAAGCCAGCGATCCCCCATGACGCCACACCTGACCATTCCTGAGGGACTTCCAGGTGAAACCCCTCCTTCCAGCCTCTTGTACCATCTCAGCCCTCTAAAAGGTGAAGCAGGATGAAAAATCACCCTTTTCCTAAATGTTGTTTTCTCTTAAGTGGGCACAGGGACCAATTTTGACAAAACACAGGAGTCAGAAGACTTAAAAGCAGCACAAGCTCTTTGCGTTTGCACCACATACACAGTCTGTCCCCAGATCAGGCAGACTGTGCAGAAGCCCCCACAGAAGCCTCCTTCGGGAAACCCAGGGAGAACCTTTCTACCACTCGGGCATGTTTTCTGCTGGAGGCCGCTCCAAGAGGGTGCCCTGGTGCCCTGCACGTGGCTTTCCCAGGGAAGCCCCCTGGTTAATATCCAGCATTCTGTTCTAGAATGAAAACCAGCGGGTCTTTTTTATTTTATGTTGGTGGGGAAAAAAGGACATGATGAGACCTTTGGATAGGCAGGACAAGCAGGCAGGAGTGCGGCCACCTGGCAGGGGGCAAGGGGCCATCCTCACCAGGGGCCACCTGAGAAGGAGGACTGATGTCTGGAGGACCAGAACACTCACACTCGTGAAGCACTTAAAGACCACCGAGTCAGGGAGGAGAAGGCACGATGCTCTCCAGGAACTTCATGGCTCCCAAAACCAATCTGGGGAGGGGGAAGAGCTCTGGGAGGCTGGGGGAAGCAGGGCACACCCACGGGCCAGCCTTCTGGATCCCATCATGCTGACAGAGGATGAAGACGTGGGCTCACAGAAGTGGACACTTGGCATCTGATAACTCAATTATCCCAAGTTGATCCTTTCAAAGCCTCCTTGAACCTCTGACCTGTCCCGCACAAACAAGGCCTCTTTGTATCCCTCTCCTTCACATGGAACATGCCACAGTCACCCCACTGCACAAGATAACTGGACACTCGCAGTCACTCCGTTTCTGAAACGGACCATCTCACCCAACCCGAAGGCAGTGCTGACGCCCGGTAATGGCACAGACAGTTTTCTAAGACTGTTCTTTGCAGGAGCAGAGGGGACAGAACAAAGCCACATTAAAGCCGGCTTCTTGGGGAAGGAAGCCAGCATCTGATTGGCAGCCTCATTGTCCTCCACCACTGTCCCTGCTGCCACTCACCCCTCCCCCTGTTCAGTGGCCTCCCTGTCACTTCACAAGGGACTGACAACATGCTGAGAACTGGTTAAGATCTGAAAACAGGGGCGCCTGGGTGGCTCAGTTGGTTAAGTGACTGCCTTCGGCCCAGGTCATGATCCTGGAGTGCCAGGATCCGGTCCCGCATCGGGCTCCCAGCTCCACGGGGAGTCTGCTTCTTCCTCTGACCTTTTCTCCTTTCACGCTCTCTCTCACTCTCTCTCAAATAAATAAATAAAAATATTTTTTTTTAATCCTGAAAACAGGTGCACGTGGGTGGCTCAGTGGGTTAAGCCTCTGCCTTTGGCTCATGTCATGATCCCAGGGTCCTGGGATCGAGCCCCACATCGGGCTCTCTGCTCAGCAGGGAACCTGCTTCCTCCTCTCTCCCTGCCTGCCTCTCTGCCTGCTTGTGATCTCTGTCTGTCAAATAAATAAATAAAGTCTTTAAAAAAAAAAACCAAACCCTGAAAACAGTAACAGGACTTAAATCCACATAAACAACTCCAGGCTTCATCAGGAGTAGAACTAAGGAGCAAAGACACGGAGCGTCCTCACCACGGCAGTTCTCACCATGGCCCCTTCGAGGCAGGGGAAGCTCCCCACGCATTAAGTTTCCTGCTCTTTTGTTGTCCTTTCGTTTTGTTTCTGTTTGACCAAATTCAGGGGAAAGTGGTTCACAGGAAACCAGGTCAGCGCCAGCCAAGGACGGACGCCGCAGCATTCGCATTTGCTCCGAGAGACGCCCGTGGTGCCCTCCCTGCACCTCTGCCTTTCCCTAGTCGTGGAGCTTCGGCAGACGGACGCCCTTCCAGGACTTCTCACCATGAAAGGAATCAGGATTCCACGTGGAACTAGAAGCCGAGGTGTCCGCAGCAAACTCGGGTCACACACAAGCTGACGTCGGACAACGTGTGCATTGCCGCGGGGCCGAGGACGGTACCAGCTCCGTCGTCGCACGTGGGCAGAGACCTCTGATGACTGCCCTCCGACGCCTCCATCAGGGCCCGTGGGCGCGGGGTCCTGGATGAGAGGGTCTCCCGTGTCCCGCCCGCCTGCAGCCCCCTCCAGAGAGAACCCCTCCCGGCGCCTCTCCTTGGACGGGGATGCTCTCGGCCAGCGGCACCTCTGAGTGCAGAGCTCCGGACACATGATAGGAGCCCAAACACTCAAATGCGCCCAATGGACCCAAGTCCACACCCACATGCAGACCCACGCCTCTGTCCATACAAACTCTCCACAGGGACAGCGGGGCTGCTCTGCGGACACGTGTGCACACTTAAGACCGCACGTAGCACACCACCCTCGCCCTGCTTCGTCTTCCTCGGACCCCAGCCTGTGAGACGTCATCACAAATCCCCTCTGAGGGGGCAGAGCGGGACCCCCCCAGGTTCTACCAGCAGCTCAGACTCGAGTGCCCCAGGCCGCCAGGATGTGAGTGCCACAGGCCTCCTGGGGCTGCAAAGGGCAGAGTCATAAGCACCCTGACAAAAAGGGGTAAATGGATGAAGAGGCCCCCCGTGTTTGGGGTTCAAATCCTTGCCGCACCCCTTCCCAGCTGAGTGACCTCAGATAAGCTTCTCAAGGTCCCCGGACCTGAGGGGTTACCATATTATCATCGGATCTGGGCTATTGGAGGTCTATCCCTTGGTAAGCGCACAGAACACATGAGCCACTCTTGCTTTACCTAGTTACGGTGTCAGAATTGTCACAATGGGGTTGCCGCCCCATTCACCTCCTCACACTCGCTGAGAAGGGGAAGCAGGTAAGGGAGTGGGAGACGCAGCCTTGCCCTGTCCTGCTGACAACTAGGAAGGTCTCGGAGCCTCTTCCCCAACGAGGGGTGGCCCAGGAAGGACCAAGGTGCACACTCACACCAGAACCCTATCACCAGGGCCTTCTCTGACACCCACCCCTCACCCCTGCTGGCCTGGGCGCCCAAGGCAGGCCACAAGCAGCTGCAGGCCTGGGGCCTCAGTCTAGAGCTGCCCCAGGAGGAGCAGGCCCATCCACCTGGCAGGAGACGAGCCGGTCCGCTCCCTGGAATGTCTCTTGGAAATGGGGTAACAAAGCAGGAAACATAAACCAGCCTACCTCGATAGGTAGGTCGAGAGGAGAGAAGTCACCACTAAGTTCGGCTGCTGGCAGGCGTCAGATTGGAGGGAGGAAAGGACCTTGTGGCGGCTTAGTGAGACTTAGCAGGGATATCAGCTTACGGGGCAGCGGAGGGTGTCAGGACAAGCCAGGCCGGGGCTCCGGGCCCTCGCTCTGCAGCCAGAGGAGGGGGAGCCTCAGAACGTGTGGCTGGACCAACGCACACTTTGTTCTGCCTGGGTCGGCACACACGGGCTGCCAAGCATGGAAGGCCCACAGAAGGAGCCCAGCAGCCTCTTCTGAGGCCCAAGGGGGCCTTGGCTTCTAGAACATCCGCACCTAGGAACGGCACCGGCCCCGAGGCACAAAGGGGAATGGGCTGCGGGAGGGGTGGTTTGGGGCTGCAGCCATGAGGCTTTTGAGATGCAGAGCCTGCACTGGGCCTGGGTTTCAGAAAGCAGACACAGGGAGGGACCTCCATGTCCAAAGGACCATGCAATTCCAGTGGCTGAAGCCACGCATGGGGGGAGGGGAGTGAGAGGTAAAGGATGAGCGGGACTCCGGAGGGCCGGCACCAGCGGGAGAAGCAGTGTGCACACAGCAGACCTCGGAGCACCGTGACCTGGGACAACAGGGTCAGGCTGCCCTGCGGGAGGATTTCTGGATGGGGACAGGGACAGGCCCTGGTAGAGGCACCACGGAGTGGCTCTGCAGAAGTAGAAACTCCCACAGGCCGGTGGGGGGGATGGTCGGGGGAGTGGGGGCAGACCCTGGCTAGGTTATATCAGGGTCATGCAGAGCGGGGCCCCATCCAGACACAGTGGAGCAGGGGGAGTTCCCTGAGGCAGCTATGCAGGGAGGGAGGCCACTGATGCAAAACCAGTGTCCCAGGCCTGCTTTCAAGCCCCTCCAGCCATGAGAGAAATGCCTCGTGTCATTAGAGCCTGGCCCCACATTCAGGGCACAGAGACCTGTCCAGCCTCCAGCTGCTAACGGTGGTTTCTGACTCATGGATGGCTTTTCATTTACAACAACTTTTAGGAAGATAAACCTGTGGTGGTATTTGGGGGGATCTACATCTCTGCGGATGGTCAGTGATTTTAAGAACGGCCCCCCAACGGGGAACACAGAGACTGGGATGGCCAGGCCTATTCTTCAGCCCCACGGGTCTCTGCCCCAGGACGACAATCTAAGGCGCATGGATATAAGACCTCCGAAATCACAGAAACAGGAAAAGCACTCTTTTATCACCGATCCCAGTGGGAAATGCTGCAGTTAGGTAAATTCCAAACAAAACAAAACACATCTCATTGGCTACTGCATCCCTTCCAGAGCTCCCAACTGCCCTAGGCCTGTAAGGATGTCCCACAGAACACAGGGCAGCGCCCAGGAGTTCCAGAATCCACAGGTCAAGTCAACCTGCAAAGCAGGTAATTCAGGCCCCGGGGCATTCAGAGAAACGGGGGGGCCCTGGAGAGATGGCATCACTGTTTTGTTGTTGTTGTTTTTAATTAAACTCAGAGAGACAAAGATCACAAGTAGGCAGAGAGGCGGGGGGCGGGGGGGAAGCAGACTCCCCGCTGAGCAGAGAGCCCGATGTGGGGCTCGATCCCAGGACCCCGGGATCATGACCTGAGCCGGAGGCAGAGGCTTAACCCACTGAGCCCCCCAGGTGTCCCAGAATCACTGGTTTTTGAAGTGTGTGAAAATAACATTTACTTCTTCTAAACAATGCCTGCGTGTTGACAAAGCTAACGACTGCACTGGAACAATTCTCCAGTAAGATCTCATTTTTAAATGAAACACCGTATTAAATATTTACAACCAACTCTCCTCCCAAACAAATGTAAATGGGTGGGGGTTCAGGGGAGCGTGAGTTTGTGCGGAAAGCTCAGGTAACGGGCTTTCGTCCTGAAACCGGTTCCCCTCATGCTCCACGGACGGCAGACCGCGCTGCGACATTAATCCAGTGACTTCAGTGCAAGACACAGTCTAACGCAAGGTACTTACTTATTCAGTGCTTTCTAATGGACATTCTCCTCCAGATTCCGAAAGGAAGGCTGCAGACAGGACAGGTTCCAGACTCCACAATTCTCAACCGTGCGGCCTGCGTGACGGAGGTGGCGGTGTGACCCTTCCCCCACCCAGCTGCTCAGAAAGCCAAGTCTTTCTTGCACACAAACAAGGCCAGCCCGGGTGTCCACACCGCCAGGCGGCCCCTTCATTATAGCCAGGCCTGACCCGAGTTCCTAGTCAGAGGGGAATCCAGCGGCTCTCCACAGACAAATAAACAGCAAATACTTCCAGGGGACAGCCTTGTAGAACTGATTCCTTAATCAACAGTTAAAGAAGCAAATTGGATTTGCTCTATCACAAAAAAAAATTAATCCCAGATTGTCGTTTTTGTCTTAAGTACAAGAAGGTTGTCTTAGAGGCTTGGTTGGATAATTTCATTGTAAAAGTATCTCTAAAATTTGACATCCCTTGGGATTTGTGGTTTTCTCCATCATTATATAACAGTAAACTTCTGGATGTTAGAGATTGGATAATTTCTTTCAGCTGGACCTGGCCTCCAGCGCGCTTGGACGCAAAAGATGAGCCCCAAACGCCCGCCAGTGTTACCAGCCGGGCTCAGGAATGAGACGGGTCCCTAGCATCCACACCGAAAGTTTCGGCAGGCAAGACTTCTCTTGTTTCTTTTCCTCACTACATTTTCTTCTCCCTCTGCCATTAGTTAAAAGAATTGTCAGGAATTCCTCTGACAGGCTGCGTCTACTCTAGCTAGTAACAACAAAACAGAAACCAAGTCTCTTTAAGGCTTTTGGGTTCGATCCCGTGGAGCAGTATTTCCGTCTGCGCTCTCTGGAACCATATGCTCACAAGACATTATGGAGGGAAGCTGGCCTTCAGCACACAACAGTCATGGGCTCGCAGACCCAGCCGAAACCGTAAAACGCTCAGTAAAACCAGTGGCATGCAAAATGCGGCGTGTGTCTCCACGGGTGAAATATTTCCCCGGACTCTCCCGCCCCGCGCGTGATTTCTGAGTTGATTAACATCGCACCTCTAGTGTTATGTTATTATGGCTTTTATGTTTTAATCCATTTTTTTCACTGTGGGAGAAGGAAAAAATATCACTATTCTAGTAATCAAGTTATTCCTGTAAAATCCT